>NC_026007.2:67680340-67931105 GCF_000442705.2 Elaeis guineensis
GCTATCCATGAGCGCTCTTGCATAGGAGTGGGCCCAACTCTCTGTTCAGAATACATAACATGTTTAAAAGAGGCTTGTTTCAGCATTAGTTTTTGTGGAACACCAAATAACTGCAAACTTATGTTTGATTCCAATTGTTCCAAGAAACATGGATTATGCTTCCTAAAAAGGAAAAAAATTGTTATATGTTGCTGTTTCTTTTGCTTCATGTTGTTCTTTGGTTATAGCATTTTATGCATCATGGAACCCCTTCTGTATGTCGTAGTGGCTGTTTTTTCCTTGTTTCCTTATTGTAAGATCACGTTTGGTGGATTAAATAATCCACTTATTGAAGGTTGGTGGAGTGGTGTTCTGCTTTATTGAGGAAAATTAGTGAAATTGTGACGGCAAATAAAAGAGTTGCTGGTCCTAGTTGGACTAATCAAATCTAGATATATAATATAACAGGTTTTTAGTTTCTGATGTATATCTACCTACGGTATTTTTTGACTTTACTGGTACATATTAGCAAGGAAAACAAAGGAAACCTTATAGTTGAGAAGTGTGTATATGTGGTTATACTGCTAGAGCCAGCTTCATGTGAAATGAAGTCTGCATATACTCTTGAACGATATATTATAGAGCAAGTTAGTTCTTTTTATAGTTATGAAAAGTTAACGTCCACTACCCTAAATGTCAAGGTTTTAATTGGAACTAGTCTATATACTCTCAAGCCTTTGCTCTTGGTTAAATTTGAAATTCAGATCTTATTTAATTTTTATGGCCAATTCGAGGTTAAACCGATTCTGTTGACTAGAAGGTGATCTTTATTCATATAAGGATATATAAGGCAAATATATATCTTCAAAATAAATTAATTTCATACTAAATGTTTCCCATATATTCCTTTTCTAAACTAGTTAAAGAGATTGGATTTCTTTTATTTTATTTTTAATTTTTGAGATGGTGAGCTCCTCCGCCCCAAGCGCCTTAAAAAGAAAATAAAGGAAATCCAATCTTCCCTGGTTAAAGGTGGAATAACTGGCATCATGGTAACTCTTTGAATGGACTCACTGCCACCTCAAAGTAATGCCTTTTTGGAAGGGTTTGGGTTCACAATGAAAGCATCAAACATGTTGAAAACAAACCATCCCAATCCCAGGATAGTGAACCAATTACTGCTGGACTGGAAAGAGCTGAACCAGATGATCATTTTACTGGAATTTTTGAGGAGCTTTGGGTGTTTGGAGGCTGAGGTTTTGTCCCAGTTCTGCAAGAGCCTGGTTTTCTTGACAGTTTTTGAGGTGTTTTCTTCCAAGACTGAATTTTGGTGAAAGAAGTCAAGGGCAAGCAATCGGACATCGCCACTGAAGTGAAGTTTCTGGTGTATAGCTTGGAGAAGTCATTGATTCCTCGGCATCAGGCCATGCAGATGCTGAAATCCAAAATGTTGCTTGTCAAGGATTGCTCAGAGAAGTATATTCTCCAGCACCAGGAGAAAGTCCTAAGACTATGACAGATGTATATCACTTTCTGTGATACTGGTGGTTCCTGCTGATTCAAGTTCTTGATTTTCCCATGGCCTTTATGATCTCAGTTCATGTATTCCATGTTAATCTCTTAACAATTACATGACCAGTTCTTTTTAACTTGTATGAGCAGTTTTGGTAACACCATGATATTGTGTAAGGGCAATTGACAGTGATTGATATTTTGGTTCATAGCATCCTTAACTAAATGGATTGGAGAATGTGTCAAATTTGCATGATTAGTTTAGCCACTGAAGTCTATATGAATGATCTCATATATTTAATAAATCAATGAAGCTTGCTGTTCTACTCCTGTTGAGTGCCAAATCAAATAGTATACTGTCTCCATATATCTGATTGCTGATATTGTTTTGTATTTCTGCTGGATATTTTCCAATTTGATGCATTTTTCTGCCTCCATAATGCTGGATTTTTTCTTAATCTGATAGTGTCGCTACTCCATGGATAAAATAAAGGCTACTCAAGCATAAACTTGGATTTATTTAAGCTTACTTGCTATTTGCATAGAACTATTTGATATATTCTATCAGTGGCTAGTTGATGCCATAGATCTTCCATAAGTTGCTTGTCCTATATAGGCTTGAGCTCTTTGGTGAAGACATGAAAAAGCAGGTCAACTAAAATCTATTTGAGATGCCATTTGGTTTGATCATGGATTTGACTATTAGATTTCAATGCACTGTTTGTTCAAGATCTATTAAACCAAAGTTGTTTGAATCATTTTGTCATGTTGCTCAAGCGGTGCCAAAATTAAATGCTTCTTGCTGAATAATGACATCCTATTTGACATAAACAAAATTCAGTGAGCATATTTTTTTCTCTGTTGGGGCCACTTTGACAACTAGATCATCATGAGTTGGAGATAGAACCAAAAAGCTTGTTGATACTTGCTGTTGTTGTTAGGACAGGTTCCATTAGGGGATGAAATCTTCCAAGGGTATAAATTCATACTCTCAGAAAACCATCCACTTATGTGCATGTCATGCTTCAAAATTATTGCAGTATTATGTATGAGTTTTCCTGACTTGCTATCAATCAGAGCTATCGGTGATGTTGTGACTGTATCTCTTTCTGATATTTTTTTCAATTCTGATTCTAATGGTGCCTGGTATACTGAATCCTCAAGTTGATCCCAGATCCACGTAATCCCAAGGGTGTTGTGGACCTTCTTATTTAGGGTGGATGCATTATTATACAAGTTTATTTTTGAGGAAATCACGTTCAATGTAAACTAGTACAGACCTACAAAGAAAGGTAAGAGTTCTTAAACTAGTTGGACTGCTAGAGATGTATACCACTGCATGTGGCAAGATAGGCACCATATTCCTGTGGCAAGATAATGTGCAATGACTTCTTTGTGTCCTTCCATGATTGCATTAAGGGATTACGTTTGACTTCTTGAGTGATCACTCTAGCAAATGTGTCATCTGAACATGTTTGACTAAAGTTGTATGATTCTTTCATCAACTCCATAATGAGTGCCATTCCAATGATATATGTGTCTAGCTTTGCTTTAGACAATTGTATAAAGGAGAATACAAAAAGATTGTAGGTGAACAGCTGATCGAATATGCTAATGTTGGTGCCTACAACTGAAATTTATCATTCTTTTGGAAATTTCAGGATTTTCAATATCGAATTTTGCAATGCAATGTCCAAGGTCTGTAGTTATACTGTCTCAAAAAAGGAAGAAAAAATCAAGAGAAAGCTACTTTGGATGAATTACATACCAAGTACTTATATATGTTATTGGTAATGTAAGATTAAGAATCATGAAAGTTGTCCTATATTGTTGTTATTTGAGATTCATGCCTCATGGAAGTTCCAAATTTACAATTTAAGCTATAAATTGTAAGCTTGTAGTGTAGCCATTTCATGGAATATTACAACTTGAATAAAGGCTACTGAAGCATAAACTTGGATTGATTGGAGCTTGTTATTTGCATCGAACTATTGGATGTACTTTGTCAGTGGCCTCATGCAGTTAGGAACTAGTTGATGCCATAAATCTTCCAGAGTTGCTTGTCCCACATGGGCTTGAGCTTTTTGGTGAAGACATGAAAAAGCAGGTCAACTAAAATCTATTTGAAATGCCATTTGGTTTGATCATGAATTTGACTATTAGATTTTGATGCACTGTTTGCTCAAGATTTATCAAACCAAAGTTGTTTGAATCATTTTGACATGTTGCTTGCTGCCAAAATTAAATGCTTCATGCTGAATAATGACATCCTATTTTGACATAAACAAAATTCTGTGAGCATATTTTTTTTCTCTGTTGAGGCCACTTTGACAACGAGATCATCATAAGTTGGACAGAGAACCAAAAAGCTTGTTGATACGTGCTATTGTTGTTAGGACAGGTTCTATTAGGTGATGAGATCTTCCCAGGGTATAAATTCATACTCTCAGAAAACCATCCACTTATGTGCATATCATGCTTCAAAATTATTGCAGTATTATGTACGACTTTTCCTGATTTGCTATCAAGCAGAGCGATCGGTGATGTTGTGACTGTATCTCTTTCTGATATTTTTCTCAAGTCCGACTCTAATGGTGCCTGGCATACTGAATCCTCAAGTTGATCCCAGATCCGCATAATCCCAAGGATATTGTAAACCTTCTTATTTAGGGACGGTACATTATCATACAAGTTTCTTTTTTAGCAAATGCCACTCAATGTGAACTAGTGCAAACCTATAAAGAAAGGTAAGAGTTCTTAAACTAGTACAAAGAAAGGTAGAGTTCCTATTCATATTTTGTTATAGAAGTACTAGAAGAACCATCCCGAAACAGAGAATTACTACAACAATCACAACTGATACATGATAAGGTGACCGTGAGCATATTTACTATTTAAGACAACATATCATCACAAATAACAAAGATGATTCTTTTCTTGTACTTGGCTTTTGTATTTCTACTCATTCTTCTTTTTCCTGATCTGATTTATCGGTTATCACCATGCTGAATTTTGTTATAATCTGATATACCATTTAAACAACTGCGAGAGTCGATTACAATTAATGTCGGACATCTCTTTTTATAGAACATATATCAAACATAAAGGTGGAGCCAATTAATACTCACTTGCGACTCTTAGAATAAACGCTCTGCTCAGTGGTCAATGCTGTTATCATCTGATCAAAGCCTCAAAGCCATTAATCCAGAAGAACAACAGGTGGACATCAACCCTCCCATCCTCCAGAGGTCTCTTGGAGGAAAATATTTTGCATTGTACGTGCAAGGTTGTTTGATGGTATTGCAACAAGCCAACATGGGCTCAACGATTTTATGGTTTGACCATTTAATACTTGCTTTCGGAGGACCGGTCTGATTTTATCCGTTCCCAGACCGGTCTGATTAATCCCCCGGTCTGGCCGGTCTGATTTAATCCTCCGGTCTGGCCAGAGCTGGTCCCCGCGACGGACGACTCATCGTTTTGAACCCTAGCGGCCGCAATGTGATGCGGCCACCCAACTCCCTTCTACCAAAGCCGCGATGCTGCTGCCCAAACTCTCCGCCTCCTTCCTTCGGTGTAATACCACCACCACCACCCTCCTCGCATTCTTCCACCGCCGCCGCCTCGGACACCTCCTCCTTTTCTCCACCTCCACCGCCGGCGGCAACGGCGAGAGTCCATCTCACAAGCCCCAATTCCTTGTTGAATACCTCGTGAGCTCCTGTCGGTTCCCGCCGGACAAGGCGGCTGAAGTCTCCAAACCCCTCTCCCACCTCAAATCCACCGAGAAGCCGAAATCCGTGGTGGATTTATTGAGATCTTACGGTTTCGAGGACGCCCATCTCAGAAAGCTTGTATCTTTGAATCCCAGATGCCTCTGCCACGACGCCGAGAAGACCCTGGTCCCAAAGATGCGAGCTTTTCTGGACATGGGCTTCTCCCCCTCCGACCTCATCCCCTTGATCCTTTCCAATCCCAGCGTACTCAATCTCCGCATCGACCAAATCCTGCTCAAGATTGAGGTGTGGAAGAATCTACTAGGCTCCACCGATCTTCTGATGAAATTGTTGAAGAGAAACGAGTGGTTTTTTGGCTGCAGCGTCGAGAAGACCGTCCTTCCTAACATATCGCTCTTGCGGGACTGCGGCATCACGGATGAGAGGCTAGCTACGATTGTGAGGAAGCGCCCTACCTTCATTACTCAGAGAACGGAATCGCTCCGAGCTTTGGTTGACCGTGTCGACGAGCTGAAGATGCCCCGCAGCTCGGGCTTGTTCGTGTGGGCCATTCAGATCGTCCGTATGGTGAGCAGAGCCAGGTTCCAGGCCAAGATGGAGCTCATGAAGAGCTTGGGGTGGTCGGAGTCAGAGTTCCTCGCTGCATTCCGAAAAGCGCCACTCTTCCTATCTGTCTCTGAAAGGGTGATGCGAAGAAAGATGGAGTTTTGGGTGAAGGAAGCCGGGTGCAAGCCCTCCTATCTTGCCCTCAACCCACAGCTTCTTATGTATAGCTTGGAGAAGAGGTCGATTCCTCGGGTTCGTGCACTGGAGATTCTAAAGTCAAAAGGGTTGCTCAGAAGGAAGTCCCAGCTGCAGAGCATAATGAGTATATCAGAACAGGATTTTATCAAGAAGTATGTTCTCTGCCACAAAGAGGAAGGGCCTAAACTGTATAAACTGTATACTTCTGGCCTCAATCAACCAACCCCTTTATCCTGAATTCTAGAGATAGAATGAGAATGACTTGCTTGTCTGCTTATTAATTGTCGCACAAGCAGGTATGAATGTTCATATTTGAACAATTAGATAAGCAATGATTCTCAAACTGCTTTAGTTTGCTCTTTTGGTGTTCTTTTAAGCAGTTAACTATGTTTCTGTGGTTATTGGTATTCTGAAGCACTGAGTTATTACCTGTTTGGATGAGAAAGAGAGTTGTTTAATTAGTTTAGAAACTCAAGGGAGATGCACTACATGCTCTGATTCCTAAAACTTTGTTTTTTCTATGCAACTAGTTGACCGATAAGCATCATATGATCCAATGAAATGCCACAGGTTTTTAACTGTGTCTGAAACGAAGTGCTTCTTATAATTATAAACTCACTTCAGTGACTATGGAGGAGGATTTAAAGTTGCTTGAAGTGAGCCACTTTGATTTCTGCCACCATTGTGCAATCATATATGCCCTCCGGAAAAGTTTACCTGATGTGTCTAGGCCTGAATAACTGTCTTGTGTAGGTAAGGATAAAGGTTAGAGTGCAAAAAATTAAAAGAAAAAAGAACCTTTGAAACTTGATTGATAAAAAAATCGTCACAATCAGATCACAAAAGGATAGAACGCCACACTCAAGAAAAGGAGAACGTGAGTGATAAGTTCTTAGGTTTGTAACTTGTCACTAACACACAAGGGTTAGATAAGAGAATTCAGCAACACTCATTTTCATCCATTGAAGTTTGAATAAAATACATAGATCGTCTCCCTTTATATAGATATGAGAGAGAACATAAGACAAATTCAGTAAATGAAAGAGAATAACAGAATTTTGCTATTATAAAAATGATGGTGGCTACATCTTGCTACTATAAAAATGATGGTGACTGCATCTTGTTGCAAAAAAAATGATGGTGGCTGCATCTTGTTGCAAAAAAAATGATGGTGGCTGCATCTTGTTATTAAGAAAATCATGGTGGCTGCATCTTGTTATTAAGGAAATCATGGTGGCTGCATCTTGCTACAAAAAAAATGATGGTGGCTACTAAATGACGAATTAAGGAAGAACAAAACAACCTTCTAGACTCGGTCTTTTCCCAAACAATAGCTTCCTTCAATTACTGTCAAGTCTGGTTTGCACCAACATCATGCTTCTACGTAAGTGAGCAAAGTCATCAATTTGGCTCTTGCTCGTGTAATTGGATCCGCATATGGCATCTGATCATCTCTTTCTTCATGATGGTGCACACCATTTTTTCCTTGTTGAGTAGGATTTGTCCTCAAATTTAAATCCTCCCCATCATCCAAACTATCCTCCAAGTAAGGAGAAAGATCTCGAATATTGAATGTAGCAGATACATTGTAGTCACCAGGCAATTCAATCTTGTAAGCATTGTCATTCACCTTCCCAACAACTCGAAATGGACTATCAGCATGCGGCATGAGCTTAGATTTTCTTTGGCTTGAAAATCGTTCCTTGTGAAGATGTATCCAGATAAGATCACCTGAAGCAAAGCAAACTTGTTTTCTCCTTTTGTTGGCTGCCTTCTCATAAGTCAAGTTCTTCCTCTCAATCTGCTCCTTGATGCTCTTATACATAGACTTAACCAACTCAACTTTCTTCTTCCCATCCATACAAACCCTTTCACTGATTGGAAGTGGTGCCAAATCAAGTGGGATGATAGGATTGAATCGATAAACCACCTCAAAAGGAGAATGCTTAGTAGCGCGATGAACATTACGATTGTAAGTAAACTCAACATAAGCTAAATACTCGTCCCAATTCTTCAGATTCTTGTTAACAACAGTGCGAAGCAAAGAAGAGAGGGTACGGTTTACCACTTTAATCTGACCATCGGTTTGTGGGTGGCAAGTCGTGCTAAAGAGCAATCTAGTATCAAGCTTCTTCCATAAGGTCTTTCAAAAGTAACTAAGAATTTGGCATTTCGATCAAACGCAATGCTTTTTGGTATACCATGCAGACGCACTATCTTCTTGAAAAATAAATCTACAACATGTGAAGCATCATCAATTCTGTGGCATGGCACGAAATGAGACATCTTTGAGAATCGGTCCACAACCACCATAATCGAATCCTTCCCTCTTTGTGTTCTTGATAGCCCAAGCACAAAGTCCATACTCAAATCTACCCATGATTGATCTGGTACAGGTAGCGGCATATACAACCCTTGCGAAGTCTCTTTGCTCTTCACCTTTTTGCAGGTGACGCACCTCTCAATGATGTGATGCACATCACGAATCATGACTGGCTAATATAAGTGCTCTTTCACTATCTCCAATGTTTTTTTCTCTCCAAAATGATCCGTCAATCCGCCACCATGAGCTTCTCTCACCAAAAGCTCTCGAATGGAACCGTTAGGAATGCACAGCTGGCCTGACTTAAACAAGTATCCGTCATGCTTATAGTAGCCGTTTACAGCTCCTTTCTCGCACTCCTTATAAATAATTGCAAAATTTGGATCGTCCTTGTATTGATCTATAATCAGCTCAAATTCCATTAGTTTAGTATTAAGCAATTAAATCAAAGCATACCTCTTGAAAAGTGCATTAGTCACGATATTGATATTTTCTTTTTTGTATTTGATTACATAAGGAAAGGTTTCTAAGAACTCCATCCACTTGGCATGTCTACGATGCAGCTTGCTTTGTCCTTTTAAGTGCCTTAAGGACTCATGATCAGTACGGATGATGAACTCCTTTGGCAATAAATAATGTTGCCAAGTCTCCAAAGTCCGAATCAGAGCGTAGAACTCCTTATCATAGACAGGATAGCTCAAGCTCACATCATTTAGCTTCTCACTGAAATATGGTAAGGGACGCCCTTCTTGCATCAGAACAGCCCCAATGCCCCCACTTGAGGCATCACATTCTACCTCAAAAGTCTTGAAAAAATCGGGTAGAGCTGGAATGGGTGTTGAACTCAACTTCTCCTTGATCAACTCAAAGCTCCTTTGAGCTGCTTTAGTCCACTTGAATTTTTCTCCCTTCTTGATGCATTCAGTGATAGGAGCAAGAATAGTACTGAAGTTCCTTACAAACCTCCGATGAAAGGATGCTAGGTCATGAAAACTCTTCACTTCAGATACATTGGTAGGAATAGGTCACTCTTTGATCGCTTTCACCTTTTTCTCATCAACTTTCACTTTATGTTGTGACACAACGTAGCTAAGAAAGATTATGCGATCATGACAAAAATAATATTTTTTGAGGTTGCCATATAGCTTCTCTTATCGCATATCCTTAAAAATCCCCTGAGGTGCTCCATATGCTCCTCTTGATTTCTGCTAAAAATCAGAATATTATCAAAATACACAATCACAAAATCACCAATGAACTTACGCAGCACATGATTCATTAATCTCATGAATGTGGTAGCCGCGTTGGACAAGCCAAATGGCATGATCATCCACTTATACAATCCAGGCTTGGTTTTGAATGCGGTCTTCCATTCATCACCTTCATGCGAATCCGATGGTATCCGATCTTAAGGTTTATTTTTGAGAAGACTTTAGCTCCATGCAACTCACCAAGCATATCGTCCAGTCACGAGATTGGATAGCGATATTTTACTGTGATCTTGTTTATCGTCCTACTATCCATGCACATCCGCATAGATCCATCTTTCTTCGGTACCAACAGAGCTGGTACTAAATATGGGCTTATAGATTCTCTCACATAACCCTTCTCCAAAAGATCAGCAACTTGTCGTTGCAACTTCTTGGCCTCCTCGAGATTGCATCTATAGGCTGGTCTATTTGATAAGGCAGACCCTAGAATGAGATCAATCTGATGCTCGATCCTTCTGATTGGTGGCAATCCTTTTGGTAACTCTTTAGGGATTATATCCATAAATTCTTCCAAGACCTCTTTCATTTGCGGAGGAAGAGAGACTTCTTCACCTGGAACCTGTTTGGCTACAAGAACAAAAATACTTTCATGGTTAGTCAAAACTCGCTCTACTTCTCTCTTGTTGGCAAACAAGTTCTCTTTCTTGCCCTTCTCGATCACAAGCTGATCTTTCTGGACCTGTTACGGGCTAAGTGGTGCCAACATTATGTTCTTTCAGTCCTTGACAAATGAATAGGTGTTTTTGAAGCCATCATAAATAACCCTCCGATCATATTGTCAAAGCCTTCCCAAAAGAAGATGGCTAGCTTTCATAGAAACCACATCACAAACAACCTCATCCTTGTAGGACTTGCCAATAGAAAAAGGTACTACAACCTGCTTTGTAACCTGCACATCACCATCGTCAGTAAGCCATTGTAATTTATATGGATGGGAATGCTTAACGGTCATCAGGTTAAGTTCCTCCACCAAAGTAGTGAAAGCCATATTGGTACAGCTACCTCCATCAATGATAACACCACATACCTTATCATGGATGGTGCATTTGATACAGAAGATGTTTTCGTACTGCTTATCATCCACTTTGGCCTGTAAGTTCAGGTTGCGGCGAATAACCAACAGCTCTCCTTCATCTATAAACTTCACATAATTTTCTTCCATCTCTTCCAAAATAGCCTCATCTTCACTCTCAATTTCCTCTTGTGACTCCTGAATGAACATCATTCTCTTGTTTGGATATTCAGAGACTATATGACCATAACCCAGACACTTGAAACACTTGAATCTCGACTTCGCCTGGGAGGTTGTGAATTCTCCATCTTCTCTTTTTCTTGGGCCGCATCTATGGTTTGTTTACTGGAATCATCATTTTCTACTTGTTTTGGAACTGCCTTAGAGACGGGCCATGGTGACAAGGAAGACGAGTTGGTGGTCTTACTCGGCTTATTTGCATCATGCTTGCGCTGTTTCTTCACCTTAACAGCAAGTTTGATCACATCGTCAAGGAATACATAAGATTGCAACTCTACAGTATCAGCAATCTCTTTGTTTAAGCATCCTAAGAATCTTGCAATGATCTATTCTTGAGGTTCTCGTAAATCGTACCTCATCATCAGCATCTCAAATCTTTTGACATAATCCTCAATGCACATGGCCCTTTGCCTCAAGCTTTATAACTTGATGTATAGCTCTTGCTTATAATATTGAGGGACAAATCGCTTCTCCATGATCTACTTCAGAAGCCTCCAGCTTTGGATCTCCTCTTCTTCATCCCTCCTACGCTGAGCTTTCACATTCTCCTACCAAAGATTAGCGTAATCAGTGAATTCAAGGGCAGCAAGTTTATATTTTTTTTACCTCAGAATAGTCTTGGCATTCAAAGATCTTCTCCACACGTTGTACCCATTCTAGATACTCTTCGGGTGAGTTGGTTCTTTTAAAGGGTGTGATCTTCATCTTAAAATTGTCTCCCAAACTCCTTTGCTGCCACCTTTGCCATGGATATTCCTCCACACAATCATCATCTCCAGATTCGTCATACTCCTCTTCATAATCGCGATCAGCTTGTCATGGTGTTGGATGGCCACATTGCTGTGGTGGTGGGGGAAGCATTGCCAATTGCTCAAATGCCTGCATTAGGCGAT
This sequence comes from Elaeis guineensis, assembly GCF_000442705.2. Lineage (NCBI taxonomy): Eukaryota > Viridiplantae > Streptophyta > Magnoliopsida > Arecales > Arecaceae > Elaeis > Elaeis guineensis. The sequence continues at coordinate 67,692,052 of NC_026007.2, forward strand.
TGAGTTGCTCCATCATCTCTTCTTGACGCTGCTAAAGCCCCATGATCTGAGCTTATTCCAGACTCATGCCACTAGGAATAACAGGGGCCTCGTCTCCTCCAGACATGATTTGGATGCCAAACACTCCCTCAGGCTCTGATACCAAATGATGTGCCCAGGTCTGAATAACTATCTCATGTAGGTAAGGATAAAGGTTGGAGTGCAAGAAATTTAAAAAAAACAACACTCAAGAAAAGGAGAACGTGAGTGATAAGTTCTAGGGTTTGTAACTCATCACTAATACACAAGGGTTAGATGAGAGAATTCAGCAACACTCATTTTTATTCATTGAAGTCTGAATAAAATACATAGATCGCCTCTCTTTATATAGATATGAGAGGGAACATAAGGCAAATTCAATAAATGGAAGGGAATAACAGAATTTTACTATTATGAAAATGATGGTGGCTGTATCTTGCTAATATGAAAATGATGGTGGCTGCATCTTGCTACAAAAAAAATGATGGTGGTTGCATCTTGCTATTAAGAAAATCATAGTGGCTGCATTTTACTATTAAGGAAATGATAATGGCTGTATCTTGCTATTAAGAAAATTATGGTGGCTGCATCTTGCTACAAAGAAAATGATGGTGGCTGCTAAATGATGGATTAGAGAAGAACAAAACAACCTTCTAGACTCAATCCTTTCCTAAGCAATAGCTTCCTTCAATTGCTGTCAAGTCGGATTCGCACCAACATCATGTTTCTACGCAAGCGAGCAAAGTCATCAATTTGGCTCTTGCTTGTGTAATTGGATCCATGTATGGTATCTGATCATCTCTTTCTTCATGATGGTGCACACCATTATACCCTTGGGATCATGTGCATCTTGAAGTTGAAAAACTAGCATGGACGAGACCATGAGCTGTCCAGCATAGTGCCTCTTAGAGGATTTCTATTACTAGCTGTGAAGGGGAGAATGCTTATTTCTCTAATTTAGGTTCTTGATACAAGAAAATTGAAAAGGTCACTTATCCGTCTCATGAATCATGACCCTAGGTATTGTAATCTACTCCTTAAACACTTGGGTGAGCAATTCTAGTAATTTTGCATGTACCATCACTCTAAGAGACGGTCTCTCAGATGATTGATGTGGACAGTCAGAGAATCAATAGATAATTGCATTGGAACGTATGAAATGCTTGCTTATTATAATTGAATGAAGATTTTACACTAAGTTCCATCTGAATTTTATGTTTGAGAAAAGGGAGGAAGACCAATCTGTACTATAATTACCCAAGCCAAATACTTGGGGTTGCACCACCTAAGACTGAAACCTAGAACCTCTAGTTGCCAAGCAAAGGGGTGCGACTGTTGGGGCAAAACCCAGCTCAAGTTCCATCAAAATTTTATTAGCAACTTTTGACTTTTTTGCTTCCAAGTTTCAGATCCAGTTACATGTTATACAAGTAGTCGAGCAGGGTTACCATCTAGTTATCTCTTTCTAAGGATCTCATGTGGGTTAGTAACTTTTGTTGATCAAAGACACAGCTTTGAGAAACATAAATGGCCATATGTTATTCCTATTACATGGTTTCTGGCTAAGAACTATACATACAGTTAGGATTCGGTGTGGTTCAATCGTTCAAGACTTTAAAGTTGCTCAATAGACCAAGTGGCAACACTTCCATAACAGAAGGCGTGGTTCGCCAAACTAGCTTGAACAGAGCGATTCTGGATGTGCTGAACTGTACCGATGGCTAACCGATGTGGTTTAGTCGTTGGATTCAGAATGTCGGCAAAAACGAAGTAAGGAAGAAGGAAAGAGAGAAGGGGAGGGAAGGGGAGAAGAAGACCGACGGTGGCCCACCGAGGCCATCGGAGGGCTGCCAAACTCCGGGTCTCTACGGTCCTCCACAAGAGGCTGAGAAGAAAGAGAGATAGAGAGAGGGGGGGAAAGAAGGGGAGAGGAGAGAGGGAAAAGTGGCAGGAAGGCCGCCGGAGGGCCGTCGATGGCTGTTATGGCCATCGGATGGCCTCCCTACCGCCTTCCTCTCCCTCCTCTCCTCTTCCTCCCCCCCCCCCTCTTTTCTTAGTTTTTCTCACGGAGGATCTTGGAGCCTAGGAGGCCTCGACGGCCCTCCTATGGCCTCCGCAGCCCTCCGATGGCCATCGTAGGCATCTTCGCCGGCCACCCATTCCTTTCCTCCCTCTTCCTCCCTGCCCCCCTTTCTCTTTTCCTCTCTGGTTCGTCCCCTATTTCCATGTCAGTTCGGATCCGGTACGGGGACATATCAACTCATACCACCAGCTGCCCAGCGCGAGGTCCAATTCTGAGTCAATGATCCTTGTCAGAAGGATTTTGTTCAATCAGCAATCGGTATCAATTTTATGTTTCAGCATGGTGTTGCAGTTTGTAGATACTCTTTTTCCTTTTTTTCACATATTTATGCCAATGTTCTCATCCCTGCTGTATCCATTTTATGCTTATGTACCACCATCATAATCTTCTGAAGAACCATTTATTTTTTTGCATATATCATTGTATTCTGCTGTGCTTGATAGCAACCTTTCTACATGGACCAGGAATTTTTCATTATATACTTTTTTGTTTTTCTTTTCTTCTTGTTGGTAAGAAATAAATGCTATTCTGTTCTGCCTTTAGCTTGAGGAAGTTCTGGATCTTGTCAGATGATAGTTTTAGATTTGCAAGAATCTCAAATGAGTATAGCCTAATTCTTTACTTGATGGGATAAATCTTCTTGGATATTGTTATGTGATGGGGAGAGCATTTAGTTAGTTGATTATTTTCATTGCCTTGTGCTACACCTACACTTTTATAATTTACAAAAGTGAAAATATAGTGATCAAAAAAGAATGTGGCTTTGGCTGAGTCATTGAATTCCAAATGAGGAAGTACATGGACACAATTTTGGTTCATTACTACAGATTTAATAAGCTCGCTTCTTTCTTGAAATTTTGTAATATCATTTGCCACATCTGATGCTTCTGCAACCCGGCTGACTATATTTGCAGACTAGTACTGGTTTAACATTAATGTCAAAAGGATCCACTGTATACAGAGCACATATATCCAACTTTTTCTTCCATGTTCTACAACATTCTTTTACAAAGATCTCCCTTGGTCTTTAGATGTTGAGAAAAAAATGCACAGTAACTATGTTCTAGATTTTCTATATTTTTTTCTCATTCCTACGGCTAATAGTGATGTGGTGGTATTTATGGACAGAAGCACTTTTAATGTTACCAGATGAAGCTGAATAGAACTATAGAAAAGTTACTCAAGTGAAAAAGCAATAGAAATAACCAAGAAAATGCATTAGTGATTTCGCAGGTGTGCTTATTCTGTGTGGACAATTTGTCAAATGTGGACCATAATCCCTCAACATATATATGATTGCCCCCAATTTGTTTTTCATTTCTGTGGGATGTATCTTGATTGATATATTGTGTTGCTGGTATTGGTGTTGACTTCCATATGACAAGTCTGTCATCTCCAATCCATTCTATAACATCTTTGCTTATTGATTGTTGGAGGTTGGTCCACTTTTGAACAAATGGGATATTATTTTAGCATTAGTGTGGGAACCAAGTCAGAACAAAGCCTATAATAGGTCTATTCTTGTCAAATATGTTTCTAAAATCAGGAATAATGGAGAAGTAACTATTCCATTTAAACCTGTTTATTTTTTTTTTCTTTGGTTGTAGTTTGAAGAGGTTAAAAGGAATAAAGGCATCTTTCTCTACTTATTCCACTTTAACTTGCCAAACACCTTTTCTCTACTTATTTTGGCACTATCAGGTTCTTATTTAGTTACCCCTTCAAGATAAGCTTAAATCATGAAAATGGTATTAGACACATAAGAATCAAGATAATAAATAAATAGGAGATAATTGAATAAATAACCAAACTGGAGAGATTCACAGTGATGACCTCCAACAAACATGAGCTCTGATATAGAACAAGTCAACAACATGTTAGGCTTCACATCCCCAAGCAATAAGAAATCACAGTTGTTAGGATCATCATAACATTCCAGCTCATCAATGGAAGCAGCACATGATAAAAACTATGAAAATGATACTAAACTGTATGAATGTATAAATCAATCGACAGAATCTGATGAAAATCCTGATAGTATCTTTTTTTTTTTTTAACTCTTCAAAACTAGCAGCAAGTAGGAACTTTCCCAGCATAAGCAACAACATAAGCTTCATAAAGGCCAGCAATATTCTTTTCATGCGGAAGAATAAACTTATTTGGGAACTTCTCCTCTGTTAATATAATGGCATCCCAAAGTCTCTTTCTCCCACAGACAAATCTTCTGACTTGAGAATCGTTGGAACATGGTACCACAGGATCAACCTCCTCTCCAAGCTGCACATGAGAACCATGCAGTGAGCAATGTATGAGAGCTCACACCCAACTTCTTTTATTAAAAATGAAAAACCATACTGTTGAGGAACTTCTTCTCAGAAACATGCAACAGGTCCTTGCTGACTGCATAGCCAACCTCAGACTCCAACAACCCAAGGATTTTTTTTGTTTTTCCCCATCGTGGGTTCATTGTGGTAGAACACAGCACCGAGCATACCTGAAGTATGGGGAACTTCAAATTCTTCAGCTCCCTGGATGGGCTCCAATGAACTGGGAGTTTTTATCATTTTCCCATCCAACAATCAGATATGCAGTATCATTTTCCAATATAACGATCAGATATGCCGCAATCCCAAAGTGAAAATTTTGGCATGGTTCTATCGTCCAGGCTGCGGCCGAGAAGGTACCAATTCAGATCTAAGGCTTTCAGTAGCTTCTCATTGGTCCCAAAGAAAGACCTCCAAAACTCAATCTGGCTGCAAGGTTTTCTCCACTCCAGACTTCAGGACAAGAGGCCACAGAGGTACCAACTTTTCTCTGTCAGCATCAGTGAAACCGACTCTCCTTCAGGAAACGAAGGATGGAATCAGGATTTGAAGGCGACTTGATGTGGGTGAGCGTTAGATGCCTTTAGTGCCTCATCTGGTAAAAACCCAGTTGAGTTGATGAGATACTTCATCAAGCATGGGGTTTTGGGCAATGAGTTGGAGGTAGAGAAGCTAAGCAGATTGATGAGTTGATAAGAGAGACGGAGAAAGGAAATTGCTGAGCATGGGAGAGGGAGAAAGCCCCTCTCTCTCTCTCGTTACACTTCCAGCCCTATAGGAAGTTCACCACTTTTGCTTAATTAGTAAGTTCAGAAAACTTCCCTTATTTGTCACTCGCCTTACTCCACTTGCCATCCACTCCCTTAGCAAAGGCAGCAGCAAGGTTAAATCCAAGTTACCTTCCTTAGCAAAGGCAGCAGAAAGGTAAAATCCAAGTCACCTGTTACTTCCCGTCTCCTGCTAGTTTCAGATACCAGCTCATTGAGTTCACAATCCATCAATGCCACTGTCGAAAAACCCAATTTTGACCTTCGACCATCCTTTCCTCCTTTGATTGAATTTAACCCCCAGCCCAACCATCATCGGTCTTACCGAACATCAGAGCAAATATGGTTTTCTTTTGAGTTGTCACCTGGTGGGGGGTGGCTACAGCTTTTAAAGAGGAATTCCCTTGCTGTTTTACAGCTGCTGATGCAGACTTTTTGTTAGAATGAAATCACTGTCATTCATAACCATACCATCTTATTCACTCGTCAGAATGCTAGTTTTGCTAATGGTAAGGTATGGCATGGTGGTTAACTAATGTGATTAGATAAGATTGGATCCATATTCATGGATACAATATCAAGCATTTCGTATGAACAAAATCTTTTTTCAGTATTTCTTGCAGTCACAGTAGAATGCAGCTTAGTCCAAAGGCCCTAAACCTGGGAAAAAAATCAGCTACTTAACAGAACTTCAGAATAGTAGTGCCAGTATTCAAAATTATAAAAAGGAGCTTGTGCTCTTCTACATCTCAAAGCAATCATTGAAAGGACCTCTGACACAGGATAGAATTAGAGAGGAGAAGAGGAAAGAGGAGAGAGGAAGGAGGAGAAGAAGGCAGAGGATGAGGGCAACTCAATATTTTGTATTCTTAAATCTCAAACATGTATGCTATATCCTCAATTAATATGGTGATGGATTTATATAGACAACCCAAAACCTTAATAAGAGTTTGCATAAAAATAAAATACTAGAGTCCTCATAAAATTCTAGTGCTAAAATCCACAAAAAAATAGAATTCCCTAACTCCTGAATAACATATATTTTTTTAAAATTTTTATATTTGCACTTAACAGAAATGTACCTAGATTTCTTATCAGATGGTCCTTCATTAATCTCTTATTTTCCTTGAAAGGTCTTTGATGTTGTATGGAAAACACCATTAAAAAAAACGGGAACAGGTTTTGAGGTTCCCAAAAAGTAGACAGTATGCCACTAACAGCAAATCACAAACATCAGATTACTTGTTCAATTAAATTATAGAACCATGACCTAAGGAAATAAGCAGTGGCTTTGTAAGCCTTGCTCCTGCTGGTTTAAGCTCTATTGCATCACATTACAATTGAGTAAGAAAAAGGTGCAAGAGTAAGAAAAAAACAAGGAATTATTTCTCAGCCCACTGTAAGTGTAACTACTTATCCTGCAAAGAGTCATGAAGTAAAGAAGATCATGTGACTGAAACAAAAAGCAATGGTTCTCCAAAGGATTCTTTGCCTCAAAATTCTAGCTCACAAAAACATTTTTCATCATGTCTAACCTAGATTTTTTCAGCTTCTCTCAAGTACCATTCTGGAATGCTGCCATTTTTAGTGCAGCTTAAAGAACCAACTTTGTCTTATGTTCCCTGAAAATTACAAACTGTTTATAGTAGTCAAGATCACATTGGCGATATAGGAGTCAATACTTGGTAGCTAACCAGAAAGTGAGACACTCAAACACATGGTTCACAAACAATTACTCAAAACATGAAATATGGATCCTTCCAGGACTTTCTTTCCAAGTTACAAAGATGATACATTTAGGATAGATTGTCACAATGACTTAACTTTTTTGAGCAACAAATGAGTATGTCATCCATTCCATTGCTGACACAAAACAAAACTATTGAAATGTGACCAAGAGTTCCCCAAGATGAACAGCAACTTAGGCTCTATGAAGTTGCAGGATCATCTCGTTCTATTGGAGAACATACTTCTTTGCAAAAATCTTCTCTGTTTTCATTTGATTTCTCCTTGAAACTGGAAGTGATTGAATTAAAATGGTGGCATTAATTAACTATGGACTGATCAGTTAAAAATCAAAATACTCTAGTCATGGTTGACAACCAGTCATAAATTTCTGTTCTTTTTTTTCCTCTTTTCATGTTTATGTGCAGTCTTTTTGAATCTCAATCTATAGTAGTGTTTCATAGCTGACCTCATCTTAATGAGAAAAGGCTTTACTGAGATCTTGCTCATGCACACCATGAAATAAAGCTTGTTATGTCCCTAGAAGATCACATGGCATTTGAGCTCGTTTCGTAAACAAAACTCGCTTCTTTCTGGCGACATTCTTCTGGCGACTAGCTTCTCCAATGGGTGGCTTGGTAAGCAAGCTACCTTCAGCATCGGTCAAATCCCTTAATAGGTTGGAATGGTGGGGAAGGTGCCCTCCCTACTTCAATGGAAAAGGGGGAATCGCCGTTTCACAGCCGCCTTTGCGTCTTTCCCTATTGTTGTTATCCCTGGACCATATACTTTTTTTTTTGGTAAGGACTTTTTCCACCAAGTCTCTTGCTCCTATTAAGCCCAGCCTTAGTGATCTTGCTCATGCACAGCATGAAATAAAGCTTGTTGTGTCCCTAGAAGATGACATGGTCTATTGTTGTTTACTCATGATATGAGGATTAAGTGAATAATTTCATAGCAAAACTTAGATGACAGAGAATATGCAGACACATGAGAATTGAAGAATTTAGCTTTAGTGTCAATTTCTTATTACAGGTCTGAACTTAAAAACAACTAGGGCTGCAGGCATCCTCAAATCAGTGGATTTCTTTGCTTTCAGGAACTACATAATTTTGAGTATCAAACTGCAGTTGTAGCGTTGACCACCAAAACACATCCCGATGAGCTAGATCGTGGACAAAATATTTTCAAAATCAAAAGTGATGAAGGTCCAAACTTTCTATAGAAAATCCCAAATCTTGAGAAGATGAACAAAGAAAATACAGATTATGCTCAGCACCAGCTCTAGATTTTCACTAACTTTGAAAGGATCACCATAAAAGCAACTTAAAAAATTTTCTAATCACATATCAAAAGATCATGAGAATGGGTGAATATGACCTCTTCTTTGAATAAGAAACATCTTGCCTGCAGTGCTGTAAACAATTTTAGTAGATTTAGGATACATATGATAAACACTACTTACTGGTGACTGGTGAAGTCAACTTTTATAATTGTGGAAAAAGAAACATAAAACCCATGATTGGCTGACAACTATTAAGTTAATAAAAATAAGAAGTGAATCATGAAAAGGTTTTGGAAGAGAAAAGAAAGTCTTCTTCTCTTTCCCTGTTCACATCGCCAACAATTCCCAATCTCCTTATGATATGTAATTCTCGTCCTCAAGCAACAAGAAATCAAAGATCTCAGGATCACCATAATATTTCAACTCATCAATAGAAGTATCAGACAGAAAAAAACTAGTGAAGCTTACAGAGGATAACAAGAAATAAGAAACCTGACAGTATCTTCTTCAAAAGGTGTAAGCAATAGGACCTTTCCCAGCACAAGCAGCCAAATAAGCTTCAGAAAGGCCTGGGATCTTCTTCTCATTCGGAAGAACAAACTTCTTCAGGAATTTCTCCTCTCTTAACACAATGGCAGCATAAAAGTGTCGTCCTCCCTCCAGCAATTCTTTCGACTTGAGAATCCTCAGCACATGATTCCTGGGAATCAATCTCCTCTCCAAGCTGCACATGAGGAGTACTGGGCAGGAGGCAACATATGAGGGCTCAAGCGCAGCTTCTTTGGTCAAAAAATCCATCTTGGCACGTATGCTTTTCTCAGAACAATTCAACAACTTCGGGGTCTTGCAGACTGCAGAGGCAATCTCGGATTCCGACCACCCCAGGCTCTTCAAGAGCCTGAACTTCGCATCCACCGCAGTTCTATTGCTGCAAAGAACAGCAGAGAGCGCCTGCCAGAACATACCAGAACTATGGGGGATCCCTAATTCTTCTGCACGTTTAGTAACAACCTTCAATGAATCGAGACTCATGGTGATGAATCTCGAAAAATTTAGCACCATCTTTCCAATCCGGCGGTCGGAAATGCCGCAATCCCGCAAAAAAGAAATATTGGGCATGATCCTGTTTTCGAGGCTGCAGCTGAGAAGTTTTGGGTTCCTCTTTAGGGCTTTGAGGAGGTTCTCTTGGGTACCAATCAGAGACGTCCAAAACTCGATCTTGGGCCGCGGATCGTGAATCTGGATGGTCTTTGGCACCGATGAGACCAGCTGAACCATTGCTGCTTCGGGCAAACCCATGTCCAGCAACGCCCTGAACTTGCGATCGAGGGTTTTCTCCACCTTGGAACAAAGGACTCTGGGATGCAAAGATACCAACTTTCGGATGTGGGCATCGGTGAAACCGCTCTGCTTTAGGAAACGAAGGACGGAATCGGGATTGGAAGGGGATTTGAGGTGCGCGATGTGTTTCGATGCTTCCGCCGCTTCGTCCGACGAAAGCCCACATGAATTGATGAGATATTGCACCAAGAATGGGGGTGCGGAGGATGGATTTTGGATTGTAGCAGTAGAGAAGGGAAAGAGATGGTGATGTCGGGAAGAGAAGAAGGCATTTTTGAGAGCAATAGAATAGGAGGGGAGAACGTAAAAGAGCCTCCTTTGAAGCGGCGCCATCCTTTTAGCGAGAAGGAAGAAGGGCTCTTCCGACCTCTGCGAGGGTTTTCGAAAGTTTTACCTCTGCTTGGAGGCTTACTTTTCGAGTCAGAGCACGGTTGCATATCACCTACTTTGTTCCGCCTTCTCCCAACCTCACAGGGATAGGGTGAACCCCACCGAAACCGTCACCAACCATTGTAATGGTTATAACGGCCGTTATTTAGCTCAAAAAAAAAAGGATTTTTAATTATAAAATAGTAATCATCATAATGTCTATAATAATGATGTTCTAACTAAAAATAATGAGCCATAAATGAAAAATAACGATGTTATATTTCCATTCAAATTTAGATAAAAATATTTCTAAACTATATAGTCTATTTTTTAAGGAAAACTTAATATTAAATATTAATTTTGAAAACTTATATTTTATTCAAAGAAAGGGAGAATAAAGGTCATTATTTATCCTAGAATGGATCCTTATGACATTAAATAATAGATTATAATATCCATTATTGTTTCACCTATCATTATACAAAATACATAATAGGTAGTATTGCGGTTAAGAGCTCATAGCTTGGATGGATCGATCTTTACTCTTGCTTATGTGGGATATTATCCACTTTGATCCTTGGCCGCTATGGTATGGGAGGCTTCACAATTTTAAAAACCCTTCAAATATCCGTTTTGGCCTCTGATCGCTATGGCATAGGGAGTCTTATGATTTTGCCTTTCAAAAGACACCTCACGGGAGAAAAAAAATTCCATCCTATAAAAATTAGAATCCTCTTGATTCACAATCAATATGAAATTAATGATATCTTCCCTCCTACATCTCAACATAGCCCTCTAGTCAAGGAGAACTCTAAGCAAGATTGCTGGAAGTGCATCATAGTCTATCGAGACACATCGATCCCTTCCTAGCATGCTAATGTTGCAGTTAAAGGCTTATAATTTGGATGGATCGATTTTCACTTTCGTGTACATAAGATATTGTCTACTTTGACCTCTGACTGCTATGGCACGAGATCTCATAGTTTTGTCCTTCAAAAAATATCTCACACAAAAGAGAAGGTTTTGTCCAATATGAACCAAAATTTCTTCTGACTCACAATCAATGTGAGACTAATAATTCTCTTTTTTCTATATCACAATAGATGGTGGTCAAAATAGTCATTACAGCCATTATAACAATTATAATATAATTATCTAAAATCATAGGTGGTATGAAAGTTGTTTAAATTTAAGCATTCCATTGGCTTCCTCTCCCTCACCATTTATTTTTCATAAATTATTTTTAAATCTCAAATAAATATCAAACCAAGCTACCAAATTAGGCTTTTCTTTCTTCTTTCTTTCTTTTTTTATTTCATGGCCACAAGAAGGATTAGGAAATTCTTATCATTTTTCATGTGTCTATTTTTTAGTTTTCTCTATATTTTAAGTTCTAAATTTTGCACTGCTTTCTATATTTCTCAAGAGTATTAATTAGTTGAAGAGAATGAAAGCTTAATAATTTCTAATGGAAAGAATGAGCCAAAAGGTTTTCAAATGACAATTTGTTTCAAATGATAATAAATGAAGGAATTCTATGATTGTAGCAATGTGCTAGTGCTGTACTATTTGATATGATTTCTTTATCTTGCTTTGGAAAAAGAAAATAATAGTATTGTTATAAGTTTGAAAGTTTTATTAAGTGTAAACCAAACCTTGTGTACTAATTATTAGCAATACATGCTAGGGTCATACATTTATAGATAGCCTGTTAAAACAATGCAAGTTTTGTTTAATAATTGAAATACATGGGCACAGATTATTTTTTGAATTTTACACATTACATATGCCCAAGATTGATGGTTTTAAGGGCAATAACTAAAACTTGCAAAAGATATATGAAAATTTAATTTTCTATCTTTTTTTTTCCTAAAAAAATATTATTTTTATTGAAATACTTTTGAATGACATCACCATATACATATTTTTTTAATGCTTCTAAGCGTTTTTTGAAAGAATATCAAACACAAGATACATATGAAAAAAGAGAGAAATTGGGGATTAATGCTGGTGGAAGCACTTGGATTGCACCTTCTAAGCAGAGATGAGCAAGTGGAAGAAGAGAATAAAAATCAATAATGCAATATGAGCACATATGGTTAGCTTCGTCTCCAAACCTATTTTTAATAAAGATTTGGATTTGATATTTTAGAAACCTACCTCATTAAAGAGGTTATCATAGTTATTTTCATTCTCAATGGATGATTTGGTTTGAATCCCAGATGCTTTAGTAGGCTATTATTCTTTAAAAAGGAAAAAAAAAAAAAAAGGTAGGCTGATACTTCCATTGTCACTAATGGATGGTACCATCCAAGTAGTCAACATTTTTAATTGACTACCATCTGCCTTAGCTATATCATTTATTTTTATTTCTTCTTTTCTATCTTATACCCAACTCAACTATTTCTTCTTTTCTATCTTATACCCAACTCAACTCGTGAAGGCTGGCTCCAGTTAGAATCGAACCTTTGACCCCTAATCCAAGGAGCAAGTGATGATATCATCCCATCAACCAGTCTGCGTATCAGGTAAGACAATTCCATTTCCTTCACCGTCCAATGATTTTTCCACGTGTCTCATCTTAAAGACCTTATATAATGATTTTCCACGTGTCTGCCTCACAGCAACTTAGAGGCCACCATCCATCCACTCTCGGATAAAATCCATTTCACTCACCGTCCATTGATCCTCACTAAATCCTAGCCGTCCAAACCCCCACCACAAACCCCGCCACCCCTCCCTCCACCCCCGAGAATCACTTGCGGCTTGCCGCGATGGCCGCCCTCCGCCACTCTCCGGCCGCCCTCCGCCTCGCCGCTCGGCCCTCAGCCGTCGCCTTCGCCGCTCCCATCTCCACCTCCCTCCGACGCTTCCCCTTCCAACCCCGGCCCCGCCCCCGCCCCCGCCCCCGCGCTTTCAAGCTCTCCTTCCCCCGCTTCTTCCCCTCCCCCTGCCGTCCCCGCCGCCGGCGCCACCATGGTCGACACCGCCGCCTCCAGCTACGCCTTCGCCCTCGCCGATGTCGCCAACTCCAACGGCACCCTCGAGGCCACCATTGCCGACGTCGAGAAGGTCGACTGCATCTTCTCCGACCCCACCGTCCAGTCCTTCTTCGCCAACCCCACGATCTCGCCTGAGAAGAAGCAGGAGGTGTTGAAAGAGATCGCCTCCTCCTCCGAGCTTCAGCCCCACACCACCAACTTCCTCAACATCCTCGTCGACATGGGGCGGATCGATATCATCGAAGACATCGTCAAGGAGTTCGAGGTGTGCTACAATCGGATTACCGGCACGGAGGTGGCCGTGGTGTCATCCGTGGTGCGGCTTGAGACTCAGGACCTCGCCCAGATCGCCCAGTCGGTTCAAAGGCTCTCAGGGGCCAAGAATGTGAGGATTAAGACTGTGATTGATTCCTCTCTCGTTGCTGGGTTCACCATCCGATATGGGCCCTCGGGGTCGAAGCTTATTGACATGAGCGTCAAGAAGCAGCTCGACGAGATTGCAGCGCAGCTTGATTTCTCCTCCATTGCGCTTGCCTGATTTCGAGGTCAATCCCCCCTCTTTTTCTTTCTGGAAATTTTCAGTCTTGGTGTGAATTGTCAGGCTTTAAGCTGGAATTCTGTAATGTGGTGGAGATTTTCTTTGAATTCTTCTGAAAGATTGCTTTTGCGCAATTGGCTAGTCTTAGATTCTTTGAATCCTTCATCAAGATTGTTCTTTTTGTTAGTCACCGATTGTGTGGTAGTATTATGAATATATGTAGCATGTAGAAGATGCAAAATGAGTTCTATATTATAGCATCGTTCGGTTTCTGCAAATATGATCTGAAATGTTGATTAAGAAATATGTTCTTCAAAGCTTTGTCTAATTCATAGAATTTGATTTGGAACATGCTAAGTTAGCTAATTTTATCATGAGTTGATAGCATAACATAGTGCAAAGGTGATGAAATGCGAATTTTACCATATTTTGACATGTTTTGTGGAGATGGTAGGGAGTATTAAGGTAATTGTTATGTGCCAAATGCTGGGTTTTCTGGGCTAGTTGTCTTTTTTTTTTTTGCCCAATAATTTGGTGAATGCAGTCTAAACTCAACCTTCAAATTATCTTCTCACAAATTGCAATCGTATCTCATTTTCTTAATTTCCCACTTCATTCATCAATTTGTGTACTCGTAAAATATGTTATCAAAAGGGGTTGTGTATCAAAGTTTAAATTCTTGTGTATTTTACAGAAGTCACTCTTCAAGAATGCAAGTTTGGAATGAGGTGGTGAAATGAGAGATGGACCTGATTCAAAACCAAAATGCAATTTTGGGCTTGTTTGATTCAGAGAAGAGGCTTCTTTTATGTCGCAATGCCATTTGCAAATTAATTGCATGTAAGAAAGAATGACAATGTTGATGTTGTAGCATATAATTGACGTAAAGTTCGAAATTTAAGGACCGGTGAAAGCTTGGATGAAGGTATATATGTATACTTCGCATATCTGAGGATTTCTCCCAAAGTCTCCAACTCAAACCCGGATGAATATAATATAACTCTTGGTATTTTTAACAATTTTTGACAAATGGTGAGAAATTCTTCAAAATCTCCTTTTTTTGGTCACCCACATAAAGTTTGCATCTATATGTAAATCTCTCTCTCTCTATCTATCTATCTATCTCTCTCTCACACACACACTGTGTATGGTTAGGTCACCTTTTCAGAACAATCATAATCTTCTCGATAGCCTTCTTGATTTATAAAGTTATTCTGGTCTCTGGCTTTACTGGGTTTCTCAAAGCTCTTAGCACACCCTTTTCTCCATAGAAAGAGCCCCACTCTTTCATCCATAAATTTTAAAAAGATCCTAGCTGGGCTTCCCTTAAAGAATTATTTCCATTTATCAGAGAAAAATGACTATTAAGAAGTAATATGTTTCTTACGTATTGCTTTTGTTGGAAATGCCAAAAAAGAGGGAAACAAACATTCATTTGTAATCATATTGCTTATTCATTTTGAGATGGTTAAATAGTTTATTATTGTGAATTTTCCTTCCCTCCCTCCTCTCTCTCTCTCCCTCCCTCCCTCCCTCTCTCTCTCTCTCTCTCTCTCTCTCTCTCTCTCTCTCTCTCTCTCTCATTGGAATAGAGATATACATTTTATCAGAGAGTATTCAGTATTGGCCTTTGCTAGGCAAGATCTTCTAAAGTATCCTTCAGATGTTAGTCTGGATGTTCTTTTGATTTATTTTTTTACCTTTAGATCACATTACTCCTGCTTTTATTTTTGTCATTATTATGAAAGAGGACCTCAAAAGAAAATCATTAGAAGACTGCAAACTTGCACTAATCCTATCAAACGACAGATTTCAGTTCAATTGGGCTACCATACTCTGCTCCTATTTCCATGTTGGTGACAAGGAATTCACAGTAACAATGATTTTGCCTGGTGATGAGTTTCCAGTAACAACTATTTTGCCTGTCATCTGCAATGAGAATTTGGTAAGCTTGGTTAAGGAAACCTGGGCTCCAAAGCTTAATTCTTTCCTGTCTTCTCTCTAAGTTTGAATGACTTGTTCTGAAGCCATGAACTCCTGCTTAGAAGATGTTTTATGTAAAAGAAAAGGTTTGTGGCAGCTGAGTTCCTAAGGGTAATAGGTGCTGCAAGTCTGAAATCCTAAAAATTAGAGATTGTTGATCAAACAGGTGTCAGTACCTTTTAAAACAGAATACTCAAAAAAGAGAGTGCTTGACTCAGAAAAAAGTTATCCCATTATAGGCTAGCCTAAGTTACCTAAACAGTGATTTAGTCTTGAAATTCCAGCTTAATGATCAAGGACTGTCGGGCTATTGAAGCAGCCCTGCAAGCATTTCTAAATCCTACCTGTAATTCATATTTTTGACAGGACTATGACTTTTGACCTCCACCTGATGAGTGGTTTACCATGGCCAACTAAGCTAGCAGGTTGAGAATGGATTATGAGTCTGATGAACAGGGTAGAGCAATTAAGCTCTGATTTTAAGATATCTGCTTGAAGGGCAGTCAGTAGGGAGCTGCTGTTAGAAATGGTTTTCTTTTCCTTCACTTCCCACGTGTTCAAGTTCCTCAAATCATCATCTTAATCCCGCTAACAGTTCGTCTAGGTTCTTATGTTGAGTCACCTTGTCTTGAAAATTTCTAAATACATTTGGTGTATCTGGTTGGTGTTGGATATTCCTGAGGTTTCAACACTATAAAATAAAAAACAGGCGACAAGTGTGGTTCATACTTGCTATAAATTGGGACCTATCTTGCATTTGATCCAAAATATAGGACTGTCATGTAAAAATCTTTCATGGAAATGCTCTGAGGCATCACTCAGACAAAATGTAAAGCGTACTGATATGGCACCAGTAACTTGCGTAACTATGTTAGTGAGTGCTTTATGAGAGGAAGAAAGAGGATGGACAAATAGGGCTCGTTGGGCTGGAAGAGAAGCCTGTCCACAAGCATTCCATGAAGGTCATCAAGGTAAGCTACATGCTCTTCACCACCATCTTGATGGAACCATGATCTGTTCATCCATGTATGTGTGTGAGAGAGACCTATATACTAGGGGTGGAAATGGACTTGCTAATGTCTGTTCATATCTATTTTTGTATCGAATCTATCTGAATGTGGATATAAATTTGAGTATTCGACTGATAGCCGTATCCATCTCTATATGCATCAAAGAAAATTGGATGCGGATATGCATACATAACTTCCTGTATCTGATATGATGTTATGTTTGCAATTTTATTTAGCCTTACAGAACTCTTATAAACTTTAAAAAAAAATAAATAATAATATTAATTAAACATGCTTTTAACTAATTCTTACCTTCAACACAGTGATATCTTTGATTTCATGGCTCATAAAGTTTAACTTTTTATTTATATCAACATTTGTATCTATACTGTCAATATCCGTTTTGTATCCATAAATTATAACATCCAATGATTCTCATTTTTGGAATTTGTATTCGCCAAAAAAAAAAAAGCAGAATATGCATGTAAATATACCGATACTGGATCCATGTTCCAACCATTTTATCTTCAAAACCTTATTCATGTAGCCGCCAGCCTTAATTGGTTAACAATGTGACAATGGTAACTCATAAGTTTATAACTAGTCAAGAAGGTGGATTACTGCAACATAGCACCGGCATTCACTCTGCCATTTCATGTATCTGGTGTTGCCTATAAGAAATCTTTGTGTCATCCTCCTAGTTATCATAAAACCAGGCCACACCATAGCTTCAGTTATTCATTTGGTTATAGGACCTCAGCTTCATTACAGCCTAGCTTCCTTTTATAAGTGTTAATATTGTTATAGTTGTCTCCTTTGCTTCTTTTTTTGCCCCCCGAACTTGGATTGGTTTACATGTTGAATTAGCAAAGTTATTAGAACTAGCAAAGTTATTAAAAAATCAATGAGATTCGTAAATGTGTTGCTTTATACAATGCTATTGGAGATGCCTTTCTTGATACAAACAAGCAACTTGCTTATGATTCTGTGTTTCTTGATGCAATGCTATTGGACAATTAGCAAAGTTATTATCTTTTCAGGCTTGTTATTCTCTCCAATTTAATACTGATATCTTTAAAGAAAATATAAGAAGTCCACACAATCAACTCTTCTAAGACCAAATTGTTTCACTTTACTACACCTCCATGCTCCACTACTACTTTACCACACTATCATCGATCTACAAAGGAGCCAAACTCCTAGCAACATGTCAGCCCTTCATCAATCTATGGAAGTGAACTAAAGCTTGTCCTACAGTCACACCTCTTCTCTTAGCAGCAAGAGGTTCTGAGTTCAAATTTTGGATGGTTCCTTTTCACATATTTGGGCCTGGGTAATCAAAAGCAACTGATAGTATACTGAACAGATTTCTAACTTGAAAGATAACACCTAGGTCCAAGAGATAATGGTAGCAAAGTCACCTTCAACCAAAGCAACTGCATGATGAAGTCCATCCGAGGCTGGTCAGAATTCTTTCAGATAGCCTTGTTGAAGTTTAGTTTGCCCAGGGCTAGGGAAGAGAAGGAGAACACCGGGAGGTAGAGGCTGGAATTGAGAAACCTGAACTGGTGTATTCAGTAGCAAAAAATTTGTAAAGGGACGTTCATAAGAAGAAAAATATGTGATTAGGAATTTGTCTCTCCTTGTCTGTATTTTTTTTGTAGGCCTGTTAGCAGTATTGCATCCTTTCTTTCCTTTTCTTTTACATCTTTTACTATCACAGCCATTGGATTGCACAGACTAGCATCCAATGGACAAACAATGTTGGACTTGCTAAGGGTCCCCAAGAGTTCCCATTGTATATCTAGTGATTATGATTTTTCTAGGGCTGCAAATTCTGCACAAACTGGAGTTATATTGAATATATTATATTGTAAATTGGAATTTGGTAGAGCTCATCAATGTGTATGTCTCGAAAGTGATCAGGAATCCATGATCTTGGACAAGAAATTGTCAAAACTGTTGGTTCAGTTCTTGGTTTCAGTGCTATGATTGAGACAGTGCCAGCAAATTTTTGGAAATGATTGGCGTCATTCTTTTCAGAATGCTATTGGAGGTCTTTGATTGTATTGAAATTAGCTAGCATTCTGCTTTTCTTAACCATCCATTTCTCAAGAATTATACTATTCAGGTACGTTAGACTCTTTATTATTATTTTAATATTTGACATCAATTTTGTGAATTGAAATATGAGAGATATTTCATATTGAAAAAAAAAAAAAAATCAAACTGCATCACTTCCTATTCGAGGGAACTTTTTCAGATCTCTTTTATGAAGTTCTATATATTTAATCTTTAAATTGATGATACAATCACAGATTCTTTAATATCTTATCATTTTTTACATATTTACTCTTTTAAAGAGTAGTCCAATATAAAATTATAATCTATACAATATAATAATGAAAACAATCAATGGAAATACTATTAAATTTACTTTTCTTGACTTGCAATTCTTGATGTTGTTTTTATATAAAGTTGTATCAGAAACTATTTTCTGATATATTGGGTTGAATGCAAACTGCCCAACTGGAGCAATTTAAATCATGGGAATGTGAAAACAGACGTTATGCCCAAAAACCCATGTCAAACTATCAAGTTAAAAATGATTGAATGGTTAATATACTTGATTCCACAATAGACGGTGTTCATCATGTGAGTTCTTTTAAATTGTTTGTTGATGACTAGCATTTTTATTATATTTTTGTTCATGGAGAACATACACTATGCTTTATTGTTAAAAAGTTTAAGCTTTTCTCTGATCTTACTTTTCTCATAGGTTGTTCATGCATAGCTACCAAACAAGTGATATTTCGCATCTGATTGCAACCGGTTGCACCTGAAGGTACCGGGAAAGATCTCTGTTTGATTAAAAATGATGCTAACATGATGGACAATATTGTAAAATTAGAACATTTTCAACTTTCAGTCCTGATGTCTCGTAAGTCCATTACATTCAACATCTCTCACCTAGTTACTAGATGCTGTCACATTTTCTCAGGCTAACCTATTAGTAATTCCAGCAACTTCCAGTCTAGCCATAGTCTCCATTTGGAATATAAAGTGGGGGACAAGCCTCCTTTTGCCTTACAAGTTATCTCATCGACAAGCCTTACAGCATCTCTCTCTCTCTCTGTGCCTGTCTCTCTGTGTGTGTTTGTTTCTTTGTATTTATTGCTGCTGCTGCTGCTGATGTTGCTAGTATTTGCATTTAAGTCTTCCTTGCTTCATGTCTCAATAAATTTTCAAAGTAGTTTGTATTACATATGCAGTCTAAACAAGCTACATAGTACAAAAACTGAATCATTATAAATTTGTATATTAAAAACATTAAAACAAAGTTTTAATAACTACCTCCGCTAGCTAGTTATTATTAACAAATAATTAACCCAACCTTCCCAAGCTTTAAATTCAGGATTCAAAGGTCCCTTGTTAGAGCCCCTGCAACCTCTGGAATCTGGATACTGGGATCAACCTATCAACCAAATTCTTTTCTGGAAAACAAATACATAAATCAAGCATTCAAAGGGGAGAGACCTTGCATTAGAACCAGACATTTGGATTGAAAACATGACCTGATTCTGGCAGCCTTTTTATCTGAGAGTCAGACATGCTACCATTGTGCCACGCTTTCAATTTAAATCAGAATTCCTAAAAAGACATTGATCATAATAAATCATAAATCTATTAGAACATTCCTAGCACAATCATTATGATCACCAAAGCAGAAAATTCTATCTTACTGGAAGTACAGCACACAAGCATGCAGAGTTTTCCATCTGTGACCATAGTTTAGCCTGTAATTGACCCAGTCTATATGTATCCAACATTAAGCATGCTTAAAACAGCCTACTTAGGTCCTTGTCATACCCAGCAACTTTGACTACACTTTGCTTACTCTGCTAACCCAAAAAGGAGATCTTGACAAACACTAAGAAGGAATTCTTCTCTTTAAGCTTCATCTTCGTTAAGCATAAACTGGCTTCAATATATATATATATATATATATATATATATATATATATATATATATATATTATATATATATATATTTGTTTCTTTTGGAGAAATGTGGTAGGAGAATGAGAGGGTGTCCAACTAGGGGACTCGAGTCATCTTGGCATTCACTTCAGTTTTCCTTTCTAGCTTGCTCGATGTCTTTCTCACAACATCTGAAGAGAAGCCTACGAACAAATCCCCCACAAATTATCTGACAACTTTGCAATTCCAACCTATAAAAGCCAAATCGCCTACTATTAAATCCAAGAATTGATGTTTTTATTAAGTATCTAGTGGTGCATGCGACAAGGAAAGACAATGGCAAGCATTGAAGCCACCATCAACTGAGCTTCATTTAAGCCAAGACCTGAACTCTCACCCTATCCCCACCTCATTTAACTCCCCCTATCTGAGCTCTCCTATGTGATTCAACCTAAAAGTTTCATACACGTGAACCTGCCTCTGCACACCCCCCTCCCCTCCCTCTCTCATGACTCCTATTCAAACTCCATTCAAATGATAGCAATAACTGCCCTCTCCCTCCTCATGACTCCAGTCATCAGAGACCAGCTCTTGAAGACAGTCCCTTTCAAATGACACCCATAAATGAAGGCCCTGCCATTTTATCAATATCAATGGCAACATCCATTTCTCTTCCTCCTCACCATCTCTATAACTTTTATTGGTTTAATTTCACAAGAATTCATGTGAATCTTCCGAGCAATGCTCGTGGATCATGTGAAGCACATAAAAGATCCTCCGCGCCGTTCATTTATGATGCACCTTGCTCCAACCTTAATATATATGATCAAACCCCACCGTCCCTCACTCCCATGTTCTTGCCCTTCTTTTTAAATGGTTTCGCTTTGCCACCTCCTCCCTCCCTTTATGAATGCTATTCCACTGGATAGGCCAACACTTTGGACTGTAGGACTTGGGTGGCCAGGACTAATGAGGAAGTGCACCCACACTAGAGTGTGGGCTACGTTCCTTCTAACCTTTCTTTTGTTGGTTTCTGCCATGGGTGAAAGTCTTGGATTGGCCCCAGGTAAATTAGTTTTCATTATTGCATCTCTCTTCTCATTGCCAATGTGATCTCTGTGCTCACTTTAGTAGCATTTTGTTTCGCAGATGCTGAAACAAGCTCAAATGGTCGAAGAATCTTGAGGGAACATAAGAATCAGATGATGCCCCAGGTAAAACTTCATTCTTTGGATAGTTTTCCCCAACTGTATCTAGTATTCGTCAGTATAAGAGATAAAGATTCAGAGTTAAAAAAAATGTGCTGACCCTCACCTGAGGTAATAAACAAATAGTTCGCTTGGGTTTCTCTATCTAGTAATCCTTTTTCCTAAGAATATAATTCCATACTTAACAGAGAGCCTTGGTCTTTATGTACTTACGTTTTTATAGCATCATTTGAAAGGAACTAAACTGAGAGAGATGTTCAAAATACATTCAACATAAGCCAGACCAAGCACTTAGGTTGATGATAGATAACATTGCCCTTAATCCATTACCCTTATTTTATAGACCATATTCTTATTAGCTAACGTGGTGAGGTTCCATGATGAAATAGTATAATGTACTGGTACGAGTGCATGTAAAACATCTCTACAAATTCATTAAAACTATTATGACAGTCAGAACCAGTATCAATATTTGTCTAAGTGAACTATCTTTATAAATGAATGCAAGCTCTTACTCAGATTATTAAAAAAAAAAAAAACAAATGCGAGCTTCTCTTTTATCACTGTGATATGGTATTTTTGAGCTGAAAAACTGATAGCTTGTCTTATTTTGGAGCAGAAGCAGGTCGACAACAATCACCTGAAGGGACTCTTTGCAACTGGTTCGAGCTTGCCTGATTGTTCGCATGCATGTGGGCCATGCTTTCCATGCAAAAGGGTTATGGTGAGCTTCAAATGCTCAATCGCTGAGTCATGCCCGATTGTCTACCGATGCATGTGCAATGGAAAATACTATCATGTGCCTTCCAATTGATATGCATGTTATATTACATGCATTAGGACTGCAATTCAGAAGGAATCCATGAGTTATCTTTTCTTTTTTTTTTTTTTTTCCTAAAAAAAAGAATCTCTTCTCTACTACTATGTTGGAGGATTAGGATAGAACTGATGAAGGTAGAGAAGTGTAATAGGGGGATCTTGTAAATGATGAGCTTGTGAAATTGGTAATGGTGTAGTTGGTGCTTTGATTTTTGAGATATTGAAGTTTTTCCCCTTTAATATAATGCTTGTTTTAGAACATTAAAAAATGCACCGTCTAATAATCTACTCTTGAGGAGACGAGCTAAGTTCATTTATTTATTTATTTTTTTTAAAAACAATGGTGGATGATGTTTCTAACATCAAAACTTGGAGTAGAGCTAATCCTTTGAGGACCATCTTATGTATGCGGATAAAGCAAACTTCCCCTCACAACAAGGGTTTGGAGAGGGCGTACCATCTTTTATATAGTGCTTTTATGGTTCTCCTATCCAGACTAGCACATTCACATGTACTACTTATAAAAGATTGTCCACCAAAATTACATCTATTGAGTAAATTTGAAGCACACATTGATTTTTCTCTTTATTCTCGTAAAGCTTCACCAATGTTACTAATATGCTGAAAATATTTGCCGAGATGAGAGGTATTCCGATTAAAAAAGCCACCAATCGCCACTTTGAACACCATACTTAGTCTTAGAGCATGGTTCATCTTAATGGAGACCATCTTATGGAAATAAATAATTAAAAAAAAAAATGCTGCCAAATGCTTCAACTTATAAACTGCTGTAGAAGGCCGCCTTAATAAATCAGTGAAAGGCTTAAAGAATGAAACCTTTCCAAATACAACTTTTTAAACATTTGATTCTTCCCATACAAATACCTGAACTTGGCACAAGCCTCAAGCACTTAAGCATAACTGCATTAATCAATTGCTTGCCATGCCCTTTTGCATCCCGCGAAATTCTCTGTGCCATAGGCGGTGTAGAAAATCCAATGTGAAGTATACTATCTCGTCCGATTGATCTACGTAGTCATCATTTTTTAACATGCATTAACACCTGCAGATTAATTTTTTCGTTTAAAAATTTTATATGACGAAAATATCTATCTTTTGAAAAAATTATGACATTCTATATTCATATTAGGATATCCTGTGTCTATAATATCCACAGGATGTCATAAATTTTTTTTAAAGAATAGAGGTATTTTCGTCATTCAAAATTTTCAAAAGAAAAAACCGATTTGCAGGTATTAAATATGCATTGGAAAGTGATTGGACAAAAATATCCCTCTCATATTATGATATCCGAAGCCATATTATGACATCTTGGACTATATTATGTCGTAGAATATTATAATTTTTTTTCAAAAAATAAAAATATTTTCATCATATAAAATTTTTAAATAAAAAAATCTATCTATAGGCATTAAATGCGCGTTAGAAAATGATGATTACGTGGACCAATCAGATGAGATGGTGCACTCCATGATGAATTTTCTACACCACCCGCGGTGCACAAAGAATTTCTCTTTGCATCCCTTCATAGTGCTCCATGCAACAACATCATCAAGAAAAATAACACCGATATTAATATTGTTATAGCTCAAGGCTTGCAATTAAGGATTTGTGTATCCGTTTATTCTGGTTTCAAATTCAGCATCTCTAATTTAAGTGGTGGAGTGACAATGCGATGATTAGTAAACGAAAGAAAAAAATACCGTCTAGCAAGCAAAAGAACCGGATCCGTGGCGCAATGGTAGCGCGTCTGACTCCAGATCAGAAGGTTGCGTGTTCGATTCACGTCGGGTTCAATTCCCCAAAATCTTTTTATTTTAATTTTCTAATCGTAGCTCTTGAAATTTTTGAATTTCCAATCGCACCCGTTCATTTGCTCAACCTATCACGACATAGCAATCAAACGGCCCGCATCGATCAAAAATCCATCTTCGCTCAGCCCCTCTTCCTCGCGGCCGCGGAACTCTTCCAGTTCGACCGTGGAGGAACGAGAAAGAAGACCCTGCGAAATCCCCTCTAGATCCAACTCTACATTCCTTTTCCCGGCTGCCAAATCGATCAATTGAGACTTCGAACCACTACTCATCGCGATGCCCCCAAACCCCGCCCCTCCCCTTTCTTCTCTCCAGCTCTCAACCCAATCTCCATTCCCCTTCTCCGCTCCTAAATTTCAGCGCCCCACTCTTCTTCTTCTTCGAAGAATTCCCGTTCGAGCGGCGAGCTCTGTGTCCACCCGGCCGAAAAAGAAGAAGGCAGCCGAGAAGGGCAACGGGCAGCCGGAGGCGGAGGAGCTCGTCCGTGTGATACTGAGGAAGGCGGGAGATGGGAAGGAGCCGCTGGTGGCGACGCTCAGTAAGTACGTGAAGGTGGTGAGGACGGAGCACTGCTTCATGCTGTTCGAGGAGCTTGGGAAGAGGGATTCCTGGCTTCAGTGCTTGGAGGTGCGTCTCTTTTTCCCTATCTCTTCTGTTTGTAGGCGCTGGAGGAAGAAATGTGGTGATTCTTTTTTTTTTTTTCCCAGTTAAAAGATTGCATTTTGATGCTTCTATGAGAGTTCAAGTGGTGATTTGGTTGATGAATTTGTTCTTGTCTGAGATATTTGGGTTTTTTTTGCGAAATGATTGCATTTTTTATTCTCCATTGATTTGTTTGAATTGTTGCTGTGAGTTATCTGATTGAAACTTGGTTCCAGTGGTAGAGGTTTGGTTATAGTATGTTTAACTTATTCATTCTGTAGAAACTTTTATATGATTTTCCGTATTCCTCTACTTATCTCCATGTTATTATGTTTCTGAAAACATTCCATGACCGGTTGTCTATGTAACATCGAATGTTGTTATGGAACTCCGTTGGAGAGGGGTCTATCAACAGTTGTTGAATCCAAAAGTTGCAATTAAATCTTTATTTAGTTTCTGTAGTTGTTTGGAACTTCTTCAATGGTTGTTATACAGTAATTCCCTCCGGGATTTGAATGCCTGGTTATTACAACAACCAGTGATTGCTGAGTGTGAAGCTAATCAATGTCATGTGTTGCTCCAACGCACTTGCATTGTTTGTACTTAATTATGTATGCTTTGAATGATAATGATCAATTGCATTCATACTAGTGGATTATGTTCCTCTTGTCTGAAGTTAGTGAATAAAACTAGTGCTTGATAGGCATCTCGAGAACTTGGAAATATGGAGTTCATGATTTTCAACTAAGTCTTTTCTAGTGGAGGTTGATAAATGAAGGTGGCGCAAATGACATATATCACAGGGCAGTTCTACAATATCCATGAGGAATCACTTCATAACTAGTGTTTATAATCTAAAAGGTGTGAACTGATTTTGGAAAGGCTGTATATTCACTTTTCTATATAACTTCCTTTTTCTAATTGCAGCCAAATACACTTCATCAAATTCTAAGTATATAGTTTATCTGTTTATTCCTTTTGCTTTAATAATTTTCTATAGTTTCCGAAGTAAGAGAATATTTTGTTAGGTGAACTTGCTTGTGTGTCACCAAATTGATCTTCTAAAATTCTTGTCAAGTTAGTCATTTTGTTGTGATACCCTTTTCACAGATTTACAGTATGACCCATAACTTCAATTCTGCAGTAGCTTGTGCAAGATTAATATCTTCGATCATAGCCTTTTCCTTGGCTTCAATGCAGCTACTGTGATGTGCGACCCAATTTTTTCATCTCTGTTCTTTGCAAGTTAGTTCTTATTTCTCAGTTCTATATCACCAAGCATCTTGATTCACTATCTCTAGCTTATTTTTGTTGAATAGAATATTGTTTAATTATATTAAATAGGTAACATGACTCTCAGTTCCAATCAGAAAGCTTCAATCAATGGGAAGATCATTAATCAAAAATTAACCCACATATGCGAGTTATCGAATTGGCTTTATTGTTCCTCTACCCAGTAAGCACCTTTATTAGCATTGTTGAAGGTTGAAGATGCAATTTGCATATCTGACATAGTTGATTCCTTACGCTAGAAACTTTAGGCAGCATGGCACCTCCATTGCCCTCTCACCATGTTCAGCAGTGCCAGAGAACCAGCCTTCACAAAAACCTGGAAAATTTTGTGTTCTTGCTTAGTGGCTTCCTGCATTGCATCCATGCCAGCATTTTTCATTGACAGAGTGCTTATGTGTTACATGACTGCTAGTCCATAATTATGTTGTTACGTTCTCTCTTTAAAATATATGCACTGAGAACCAAAGAGATAATTAAATGGTACCCCTTTTCTCAGGAACATAATAATAATGTAATATCCACACATAAATGTTCCTGCATAACACACATAAACATATATCCATATCTATATAATTACACACACATGCAATACGTACACAAGCATACATCCTTATCTGTATAATTATGCATGCTCACATACACAATACGCACACACAAACATATATCCATATCTATTTAATTACAAACACACATGCATGTGAGCACACACTATAGACACATGCAATATGCAGACAAACATATATATATGTCTATATTATTATGCATGCAAACACACTCACACATTACACAAACACAAACGTATATCTGTATCCACGTAAGTACACACACGCACATGCACAGGCACAGAGATAATACATAGACACAAACATATAGCTATATCTATGTATCTAGAGAAACACACATGCAAATACATAGTTATGAGTTGGGCCACCTGCTAAATGTTAAATCTTTGATAAAAGACATAACAATTCCAAATTTAATGATGGGTCATCCAAAAAAAATGTTAATATATATGCATGTGTGTATATATATATGCATTATATGTACACACATGCACAGGAACACATATGTAGACACATACAACATATTGGCAGGGTTTTTATGGACTTGTTTTGTGCCTTTTACAGTCATACATTAAGATTATGCTAGAATGGATCAAATCTCATAACATTAACAAAGAAAAATCTAATTTCAATTTTTAGTTCTTTTAAATTTCTTGACAGGAATGCAGAGGTATTACTTTTTATTTGTATCTAGTCTAAACTTTTGTAGATACTTGCGGTTCCAACTAGCATAGAACATCTTGTCATGGTTGGAACCCTGAACCTTCTCAGGAATTAGCAGTCATACTATTGTTTTTCTATTCCTCCACTTCAAATGCATGTCTATAAATGTGCTTGCATAAGTGATCACACGGATTTAATATACTTGTCTGAAACCTAAAATACACCGCATTTTGCATTGCACGTAACTTTAATTTATGCTGCTTATTTTTAGGTATTCAGATGGATGCAGAGACAGCGTTGGTATATTGCTGATAATGGTATTTACTCGAAGCTGATATCCGTGATGGGGAAGAAAGGCCAGACAAGGATGGCCATGTGGCTTTTTTCTGAGATGCGGAAAAGTGGTTGTAGACCGGACACTTCTGTATACAATTCGCTCATTACTGCACATCTTCATTCACGAGATAAAGCTAAGGCTCTATCAAAAGCCCTTGGGTACTTTGAGAAGATGAAAGGCATTGAAAGATGCCAACCCAATGTTGTGACCTACAACATTCTTTTGAGAGCATTTGCTCAGGCCAGGGATGTAAAACAAGTCAATGCATTATTCAAAGATCTTGATGAAAGCATCATATCTCCTGATATCTACACTTACAATGGTGTCATGGATGCATATGGGAAGAATGGCATGCTCAAAGAAATGGAGTCTGTACTTAAGCGCATGAAAAGCAATCAGTGCAAGCCAGACACAATCACGTTCAATCTACTAATTGATGCATATGGCAGGCGACAAGCATTTGATAAAATGGAACAAGTGTTTAAGAGCTTGTTGCACTCAAAGGAGAAGCCTACTCTTCCTACGTTTAACTCGATGATAACAAATTATGGGAAAGCTAGGCTTAGAGAGAAGGCAGAATTTGCTTTCAAGAAGATGATTGATTTAGGCTTCAAACCCAGTTATGTGACATACGAATGTCTTATAACAACTTATGGATACTGTGACTGTGCTTCAAGAGCCAGAGAGATATTTGATGAGATGATAAATACCCAAAAGGCAGTGCAAATTTCTACTTTGAATGCTATGCTTGATGCCTATTGCATCAATGATTTGCACTATGAAGCTGATAAGCTATTGGATTATGCTATTAAAAAAGGTTTCGTGCCAAATGCTTCAACGTATAGATTACTCTACAAGGCCTACACTAAAGCTAACATGAAAGAGCTCCTTGACAATTTGCTGAAGCGAATGGATGAACAGGGGATTGTTCCAAACAAGAAGTTCTTTTTGGAGGCATTAGAAGCCTTTGGTTCTTCTCAAAAAAGACCCAAATCCAGTCATGAGATAGATGCTTCAAACATGCCACAAATTAGTGCCAAGGAATAGCCTTAACCCATCAAGAAGTTTCTTGCCATGTCTTTCCCATCACTAGCTGCCTAATGAGGTCACCATCAATAGGACATCCAGTTGTGACTGTCGATAGTCTGATCTTGCTTGAAGTTACTTTTGGTGCAGTAAAATTACATGATCACTGTGCAAGGAAGTTAAATTGGGACATTCTACACCAGAACCGAAGCAAGTGCTTGAGTCTTTTTGTCAATTTATTGGTATGCATAGCTTGACCTTTGATCATTATTATCAATTTTGTTTTTCAATAGTTTAAATTAAATATGTATTATTGAAGCTAATGATAATCAAAATTGCCACTCTTATTACTTGTATAGTTTTAAATCAGGCAATATATCATCTTATATCTGAGTTTTTCTTTTGGATTGTTGAAGTTACCTTTTATGCATCAGGAGGAAATATTGTCGTGTAGAAGGTGCAAAAGGAGAAGGCAGAAATCATTACAAGGTACAGCCACGAATTCAGCTAGGAAACTGTATCTACCGAAATTATTGATTTAAATTGAGTCTAGGTACGTATCAATAGTAGCATATTTTCAGGCCATAAAAATATAGTTATGTTTGGTATTGAATTGTGTGGTAAATCAGTTAATCTAAAAAGTCCACACCTTTGATCAAGATCTACACATCTTGTAACACGAAGCAAATTTCAATTGAGCTTGATTAGATAAAATAATTTGTTGCTGCAAGAGAACTGGCCTTTTCATAACTGCTTAGTATTTGGCTAAAAATCATATGAGCTCTAATAGTTTCTTTTTGACATAGCAAGGCTCAAAGTTAGTGTTGTAGATCATCTGCAGAAAAAAGGTTTCTCATATCCTAAATCTGTTTACATATCTTGGGATTTCCTTTTTTTTTTTTTTTTTCTTATTTGATTTTTTTTTCATGCCTCCTTACTGACAAAGGCTTTAGAAACAGAGGAGACAAGATGACTAAGACCGATAGACATTGTCTATGGAACACTTATCAATCAAAGATCTCATTATTATGCCTATTATTTATCAAAAATAATCTTGCTTACTGTTTTTGATGGATTCACATTTCTTTAGATCGACCTGCCTACCAAGTTGTAGTTTCCATGTTTCAAGTTTACTGTGCATTTGATTTTATATTTTCTTTTGTGTTCTGAGAAGTGAGTTTGATTTTTCTGTTAGATAGGGACAAGCAAATTTTGCAGTCAACATTCAGCATTCTATGACTTCACACAACAATTCCAATGCTCCAGATAAGAAAAAGTCTGCATAACTAATAGGATTTAACGAGACAGGGAGCAGTATTTGTGAGATAACAAATCCACCATCAACTGATTCAAGCTAAGGGTTATTCTAAGGCTTGAGTCCACCTTTGGCCCATGTGGAGTATTAAGCAAGTTACATAAATAGCTTGTAATTGTTCATTTGTTCTGTGCTAGATAACTTGGAATGCCTCCTCATCTCATTTTGTCATCTAGGAGCAAATACTCACAAAAGGTTGAAAAAGACAATCAGCTTCAGCATGATTGCTTGTTTGTTTGGGCTTGAAGAGACTGAAAAGAGCAACCTACAAAAAAAAAAAAAAAAAAATCATAAAATATGAAAAAAACCATAATCCACATTTTACAAAAAAATATAATGTCTTTGAGGGCATCGAATTTGTTCTGTGTTTCATGTTTTTTGCTTTACCCAAGTGCGTTTTTGTTCGTCTGTCCTAATTTCTGTTTCTTTATCCATCAAGCTGGAAGATTTCTTTGTTATCTCTTGCAATATTGGTCCTTCTAAAGCAAATGGAGATGTTGTTGATTGACAATGGCATCATTGCAAGTTTGTAACAGTCTCTCCTCCTTTTTTCCCGTCTTCCAATTTTTCTTGGGACTTTACAGAAATAGTTTTTTCTATAAAAATGGAATGAATATTCTCCATAAATGTGATGAATAACCTTTTCATTATGAACAAATAACATGTGAGATTCTTGTCATATTGGTTTAGAACACTGGAATGTCTATCAACTTGAATATTGGAGATGGAATATCATTAATGCACAGTGTTGATTCAACAAATTTCTGGATGAAATATGAGAAATACCAAATTATTTAGTCTTCTTAAGATGTTACCATAAAAATAAATGCTTGAGAAGAAAATTAGGTACCTGAATTTAAATTGTGGCAGATGTTTTTCTTCTTGCAATTTTTAGTATCTAAAAGCAAAAATCCTAAAGCCTTTTAATCTGTACACGCGCGAACTTTTTGTATAAGGTTTCATCAGCATCACTATTTTGGATACTCCATAATTGAAAGGTTGTGCAAATATTTATTAGAGTATCTTAAAATTCCTTTGTAAATAAAAACCTGAGAACAAAAAATATTTAAAACCGTGAATTTTAAGTATAAGAGATGCGTTTCGTCTTCATGCAAACTAATTCATTTCACTCCAGCCAGGCGTGGTGGCATTTTAGATTGGCCGCCATCATTGGAAGTTTGTGCAGGTAAAAATATGCTAAATTTCTGAAGGTGGTCCTCTTGACCCATCTTTATCCCTTGCATGAAACCTGGCGTTGTACGGCTTGCTTCCAGGGTTTCTTCTGGAGGAAAAAAAAAAAATAAATAATAATAATAACAAAGACTTGACTTCTAGGTTTGAGAGCTGTTATTAATTCTATTTGGGGTCATGTCTGCTTGGCCTTTTATTCTGCTGCCACCACCAGCATTTGAACTTAGATTGAGAGGATTGCCAGCCAGCTGATCCAAGTCTGGTTTGCTATATTGTCTAAATTTATTTTAAAATTTAATTAATATTATTATAGCTGTAAGGTAGTTTGATCCAAAACAATCATGAATCGTTACACATTTATAAGAAACCAATAAATAGCAAAACAAAAAGAACAAATGATTGGTTTTTCACTGTTTCATTCCTACACTGTAAAAAGTGGATGATTGCTATTCTACGAGAAATAATGGATAATAACAACAAAATAATATTATTATTTAAAATGAGAATAAAAATATTGTACTTTTCTGATGGTGTATATTTATTAATTGGGACTCGTTCCAGAGAACATGCCTCTTTGCCTATTAACAAAAGGTTTAAGGTAAATCTTGGATCTGGATGATTAATTGATGTGAGAGGGAATCTTTCCTTTCTCCCAAAGATCAGATAACGATCTCTATGTTGATAAAAATATTAATATAAAAATAAATTTTATTTTTAAGCAATGACATTAATGACTGCTGCAAGTTTTATAACGCTACAATAAATTATAATGGGTGCAACGCAGCCATTTTGTTGTTCAGCTGCTTTTGATGGATATTTAATTTCAATTGTTATGCCATTGATTTTTTAAATCCTTGGATTATCTTTATGTTTAAGGACCTTCATCTATGATATCATATGCTTATCAACGGAGGAAAAGTTAATGGGTCTGTTGTGGCCAAGAGTGCATGGCTTGACACGTAAGGTATCGTCTGATCTGACTTATGGGTCTCACGATTTTATTTTTTAAAAGACACCTTACATGGGAAAGATGGTCTTTTCTTATATAAGCTTGAGTTTTCATTGATCACAATCAACGTGAGACTAATGATGTCCTTTCTTCTACACCATAACATAGTCCTTTAGTCAAGGAGAGTCTGTATATAGACGGAAAGTGTCCTTATTTTTACCACAACCTCCTAGTAAAGGGAGAGTTTGTGTATGAATAGGAGATATCTTCTTCCTTATTTTTGTCACAGACTGTATATGGACAGGAGAAACCCTAAAGTTGCATGGTGGTTTTTTAGATGGTGGTTTTTTAGTTAGTATGCCATTATTGTAATTAAGAGCTCGTGGCTTGATATATAAGGTATTGTCTGTTCTAACTCATGACCTCATGGTTTTATCCTTTGAAAGACGTCTTATGTGGGAAGGATAATCTCTTCCTATATAAATTAAAGTCTTTCTTAACTCACAATCGATGTGAGATTAATGATATTCTTCTTTCTACATCACAATAGGATCAATTCAGTATTCATTGTCTCGATATCGGATTGCATATGATATCATTTTGTTACGTCTTATATAGAGATTGGTTTGACGTTTTGATATTTGGTACATTCTGTATGCTACAGATAGTTTCAATACCAATATAGTATGCTATAATTGATATGCAAATCTAGGTTCAATCTAAATTTAAGGGAATCAACCAATCGTATAGAAAAGTAACTGGTACAACAGATTTGCTCCAAAACTTCGTCTTGGAATCTGAGTTTCTTTGTTTACCAATAAAAAGAAGTTTTTGTTCATGAGAGATTGTTTACAAGGATTGTATCATCACCCGCTGCTATAGTTACTTTTCATATGCTCAGCTTTTCACTGTTTATTTCTAATTCTGTAACTTGCTCAATAATATCTACTGTTTTCTGTATTCTGTATTCTTTTTTTTATGTATACTATATTGTCTGCACTCTTATGTAAACACTGTCAATATAATCTTAATATATAGCCAATGATCCCCTATTTACCAAAAAAAAAAAAAAGAAGAACCACGGATCCATCTATCTTAGTGGAGTTTACCAATTTCCGATTGTGCGTTATCCACCATGCATATGCTCTGCTCAGGTCCATGCAATAATTTCTCCATCAGGAGGGTGCAATGAGTTACATCATTATAACATGGAGACTGCTGTGCTGTCTCTGCAACTGAATATATCTAAATTTTATTTTTTTGAACCTATATTAGTTTGTTCTCAAATACAAATTAATTTTAGAACTAAAAAATAAAGAATAATAAAATCTAAATGTAAAACACTACAGATGTTCTTGATTAGATTAGATCTAGCTATTCTATGCTGACCTACGGACATTTAAATTGGAAATGAAATAATTTATTCTAACAAATTGAGAACAAAAAAAGTTAAATAATAGTCTTTTAATCAAAGTTCTTTCTGGTATAGCTACATAAAGATTTATTGAGAGGGTGAGAGACGTATTGGGGAATGTAAATGAATGTGCTCGAAAGGAGAACGGTAGGAAACTTGGCATCGGGGATCTGTTTGGAAAAAGATCCGGAATTTAGAAATTAACTTAAAAAAAAGAAATTTGGTAAAAAAATGCAGAAAAATCACAAGAGTTTGGATAATAAAAAAGATGAATTATAAGAAATATAGAAAGCACATAACTGTTCTTATATGTATTTTTGTAAAAACAAGTATGGCAGCTGTGACCACAATGAATGAGTAATACCATCAACACAAATAGCGAGCAATGCTTAGTTGCAATCTGTGTGTTTTTTCGTGGAAAGATCAATTCATAAATTTTCAATAAATCATAAAATTATTGAATAATGAGTAATTATTCATTAATTTGATCTAATTATTCATTAATTTGATCAGCACACAACGATCCAAAAAATCATTCAATGGAAACACTGCAAATAATTTAACATTCTATAATGCTAGGAGGTTATGTAGATTCATAGTATATTTATTGGGTGGATGTCTGGTCAGGACATCACTTCCCAAGATCCTTTCAGTACCACGCGATGCAGCAGGAAGAAAGAAGAAATAAAATAAAAGAAAAAATAATCAAAATACGTGGATCAGCCACAAAAGGGCTCGCCTCTACGGGGCATGCAAACTTCACTATGAAAAGAAAATTTTACAAGAGGAGACTTCATCCTCAATCCTTGTACAACCAATTCTCTCTCACCTGAAGTTTCTCTCACAAAAGCTCTCTCTCTTGGAGATTCCCCTGAACCCCTGAAGAGTCTGGCGATCGCTGTCCAGGAGCCTTCTGCTCCTTCTCTCACAGCAGCCTCAGCCTCTCTCTCTCCTCTGGTTCGTACGGCGGCGAGAAAACCAACCACTTCACTGTTTGTTCGTCACAGGCCTTTTTAAAGGCTTAAACAGGGTTTAAAACCTAATTAGATTAGGTTTAAGAGTCTTAAACAAGTCAAATCAACGTTCCAGACCGTCGGATCAAGATCGGGAGCCCTCTGGGCCCTTAGATCACGCTCCGATCCATGGAATAGTGCCGTGGACTGCGAGAAACGCGTGGGAAACGCCCACGCAGTCCGCAGGCCCCGTCGTGGACCGCCTGGTTCACGGTGGACCGGGGCAAAGGGGCCGCGGGCCTGGGTCGCGCGTCCCGCGCGCCGCCGCCTGCGGCCGCACCGTTGCCGCCCGCCGTCGGTCGCCGGCGGTCCTCCACCGCCTCGATTTTCGTGCCAACTTCAAAAGCTCGTATCTCCTCCATCCGAGCTCCGTTTCAAGTGATCTTGGTCTCGTTGGACTCCGTTTTTCTTCGCGAACCTCGCTGTGGGCTCAATGTGGGCTGAATCTCGAGGAGTCAAATCCTAACAATCTCCATCTCGACTCGATATTCGACCTCCTCCAAACTTTGAGAGCTTCTGGATCTTCTCGCCCCCATGTCCTGGGGCAATCGTCTGCTGATCATGGATGGGCAAACATGGGAGTCGAGCCAGGCTACTCGATCCCATCTCCGTCGTATGCTGTGCTCCTCCTGACCTGAGATCTGCTCAGGGCATCATCCTGCGGCAATAGAAATCTCACCTTGCGACATCGCCTCTCGTCTTCCCGAGTCTTCTGTCTCGTGCCCGATCCACCTCCTGGAGCTCCACCTCGCTCTGGGCTCCACCTGGCTCCCGAAGCTCCACCTCGCACTGGGCTCCCTGTCAGGTAATAATGTCCTCTGCTCCCCTTCTTCCCCTCCAGCACAATCCTATCGCCGCGTAACACCCTCAGGATTCCTCCACCAGCTACCATCCTGTAGCCTCTCGAATCCAGTCTGCTAAGTGAGATAAGATTCCGTCTGAAATCGGGTATGTATCGGACCTCCCCCAATCTCCTCACTGCACCGTCATGTGTCCTCCAGCTGACCATCCCAATGTCTCTGATTGCACAGCTCGATCCATCCGACAGATATACAGTGCCCTCACTGTTCTCCAGGGAGTCAAACTGCTCCTCTCTGTAACACACATGATAGGGGCATGCAGAATCTAATATCCACTGCTGGAAAGAAGTAGATACCTCATCAGATATCTCCAGGACATCTCCATCTGAATCATTGCCGGTCGTCGCTACAGCAGCCACCGTCCGATTTTTCAATTGAGGGCAGTCTCTGGCTAGATGCCCCAACTCTTCACACCGG
Organism: Elaeis guineensis; assembly: GCF_000442705.2. NCBI lineage: Eukaryota > Viridiplantae > Streptophyta > Magnoliopsida > Arecales > Arecaceae > Elaeis > Elaeis guineensis. The sequence continues at coordinate 67,728,023 of NC_026007.2, forward strand.
TAACATCTGGTTTTGCTCAAGTCCCTCCTGGACTTGGATCGCCCTCGTTGCGATCTCCTGTCGCTCCGTCTACCGCCTCCTGCTCCTCCAGAAGTCACCAAAGCTGAGCTACCGCCATCTGAGTTCGAAGCTGGGTTCTCCCTTCTGAGAACCTCGTTCTGGAGTATCGACGCGGTGACCTCGTCCATCTTGATAGTGCTCTTCCCCACTAGAAGAGCAGTCACCAAGGACTTGTACGAAGGGAGAAGCGACGCCAGCAAAACCAGCGCCCTGGTCTTCTCCTCAACGTTCTCGCCAACGCTGAGAAGGTCCGTGAGGATCTTCTGGAAGTGGCTCAGATGCTCCTGCACGCTCTGTCCCTCAGTCATCCGCAGTTGGTAAAACTGCCTCCAGAGGAAAAGAGTGTTGGTGAAAGACTTCGCCATGTACAACTTCTCGAGCTTCGACCACAGCATCGTCGGAGAAGTCTCGCTCAGCATATGGATCACCACCTCATCCGCCAAGTATATGCGAATGGTACTCACCGCCTGCATCTGTAGCTGTTTCCAATCCCGCACCTCCATGGTGGTCGGCTTCTCATCGCACAAGAGAGCATCGATCAACCCCTGTTGGATGAGCACGTCCTTCACCCTTGCCTGCCACAAGGAGAAATTGCTCTTACCATCGAACTTATTGATCTCCATCTTGATTGTTCCTGTTTTCTCCATCTTCAGTCTTGCTCACCACCACTGCAATCTGTGTCCTTGTACCGCCTTGCTCTGATACCACTTGTTAGGTGGATGTCTGACCAGGACACCACCTCTCAAGATCCTTTCAGTACCACGCGATGCAGCAGGAAGAAAGAAGAAACAAAACAAAAGAAAAAATAATCAAAATACGTGGATCAGCCACAAAAGGGCTCGCCTCCACGGGGCATGCAAACTTCACTATGAAAAGAAAATTTTATAAGAGGAGACCTCACCCTCAACCCTTGTACACCCAATTCTCTCTCACCTGAAGTTCCCCTCACAAAAGCTCTCTCTTGGAGACCCCCCAGAACTCTTGAAGAGCCTGGCGACCGTTGTCCAGGAGCCTCCTGCTCCTTCTCTCACAGCAGCCTCACGCCTCTCTCTCTCCTCTGGTTCGTACGACGGCGAGAAAACCAACCACTCCACTGTTTGTTCGTCACAGGCCTTTTTAAAGGCTTAAACAGGGTTTAAAACCTAATTAGATTAGGTTTAAGAGTCCTAAACAAGCCAAATCAACGTTCCAGACCGTCGGATCAAGATCGGGAGCCCTCTGGGCCCTTAGATCGCGCTCCGGTCCACGGAATAGTGCCGTGGATCGTGAGAAACGCGTGGGAAATGCCCACGCGGTCCGCAGGCCCCGCCGTGGACCGCCCGGTCCACGGTAGATCGGGGCAAAGGGGCCGCGGGCTTGGGTCGCGCGTCCTGCACGGGCCTGGGTCGCACGTCCCGCGCGCCGCCGCCCGCCGGCGGTCCTCCACCGCCTCGATTCTCGTGCCGACTTCAAAAGCTCGTATCTCCTCCATCCGAGTTTCGTTTCAGGTGATCTTGGTCTCGTTGGACTCCATTTTTCTCCGCGAACCTCGCTGTGGGCTCAATGTGGGCTGAATCTCGAAGAGTCAAATCCTAACAATATTTGATTTAGCAGGATACAAATTACACCTTTCATGTCTGATGCTTCTGAATTTGTGATCACTAGTTGACTAAGTTCAAATGAAATATATTTTGTTATGTTTTCATTACTTACTGTTACAGCGGAATAGCTTATCATCATACTTTTCATACTTTTCATAGCTTATCATCATAAGTTCAAATGAAATACTTTTCATTACTTACTGTTCAAATGATAAACACCCGCTTCTTTTAATAGTGGTGAAGACGAGATAAACACCCGCTTCTTTTAATAGTGGTGAAGACGAGATAAACACCCCCGCCCCAGTGCAAGGGTGATAATGTCATACATGCCATTGTAACTGACCAAATCCTTTCCACTCGAAGGATGATGAATTAAAGAAAGAAGCTCGGGCCTTTTTTTTTTTTTGGCAATTGCCGGTTCAAGGATTTAGATGAGATGGACATCCAGACCTCCAAATCACCCTCGTTACCATTTCCTCCAAAAAAAATAAGGTCCCACTTTAGGTCCCACCTCTATTAAGTAGTATTGCGGCTCGTCTCCGATCGGGTAGTCGGATCGTCATACCTGAGTGTCGAACGGCAGAGAACTGGTAAAGAAGGATCGTTCGTCGAAGAGAGGACACAGTCGAGAGGGTCGAGAACAAGAGCGAGGGCTCACGGTGCATTGAACAAAGGTAAGATCAATTCGGGCCGAACGGAAAGGTTGGCCAACGGTGTCCGGTGGCAGCAAAAAAATTTACAAGAAAAGCTTTCGTCGAAGATGGCTCTGGCGAGGATCCTCTGACGTTTAAGTCAGTTTTTTTAGCTCAACAGGTGGAGCGAGTGAGACAGAGTTTCGGACTCTGAGTTTTTGAGTGTGCATACCTCCTGAGGGTTTCTTCTTATCTCCATTTATAGAAAGAGCATGATGAAGGACGAAAGGATGGGAGAGCATTCCAATAACGTTCAATCATATGGAGCCGCATGGGGGCATCTTTAAATGGCCCTGTTAGTAGGCATGCCTTTTGTTCGGTGTGACGGTGGTCACGGTGGTAGGCTTTATCGCACGTATGTGGCATAATTAATGATTTTGTGATGTTCTATCACAGTGTGCGGCAGACCGTTTAGGATATGATCTCAGAATGATGCGACTTGATGTGACTCAATGGGATTGCATGGCGGTCATATTTGATCGTCGGCTATTTAGCTGATGTTGATATCCAGATTGACTACTAGCCGAAGCAAGATGAAAGGGATTGGAAGCAGTATGAGGTAAGTACCTTGCGTGCTAGCAGTCTCGAGCTCGTCAAATAAGATTGGAGAGTCAGATCGGAAGATGATCGATCTGAAGTATCAGGCACCATAAGCAGCTGAAGAACTCAATCTCCAGATTAAGACTATCGCGACAGGGAAGTACGTCAGTTTCTCGTCGATGCCACTGGAGAAACAGGTCGGTCGTTGGTCGATGTAGTTTAACTTAGATAATGTTGCCATGTCTAGGTGATATTGAGGTCGGACTTCCATCAACCTCAGCTTTCAGACGAGGTCGATTTTTCGATGAGGTCGGCTTCCTGGGGATCATGGTCTTCTGATGAGGTCGGCCCTCTGGTGACCTCGACTTTGCGTCGAGACCGGCTCTATGATGATCTCCATGATCCGGCTTCACATCGGTAGCTTCACATCTGTATTCTTCCGATGGCATCGGCTTTTACTGAGGTAGGCCTCCGGTTGAGATTGGTTGGATGAGGTCGATTAAGTGATGAGGATCTACTCTAACATTTGTTCCCCAACTCCTGAGTCCGATTATGTAGTCTTTATCGAGCGAAAGGAGTTGACCGATGTGCGGGTCCGAGTTGCTTTTTCCGACGACCATCCCCGAAAGCTGCTCGCAGCGGACTTATTTCGGGGCATGGGTCGCTATTCTGCGGAGCATCTCATCAAGTTTGAAGCATGGTGGTTGAGGCGGAGCATGGTCATATCTCTACTTTATTTTGGATCAATTGATCCTTGGTCAATCGGGGACAAGCCGACTAACCACAATTTTTTTTCGCCTAAGTCTGCACCGCAAACTATAGCTTATACTCTAATGGCCCTTCAACCATAGCTAGCATGCTAACAGTTGCCGAACTCTATGGCTCCATTAAATGGGTATTAGCCGAATAACATTGGATTTCGTCTGGGTCTGCACCGTGAATCGTAGCTTATACTCCAATGGCCCTTTGGTCTTAGCTGGCATGCTAACAGTCGTCAGACTCCATGGCTCCGTTAAATGGGTATTAGTCAAATAACGTCTCATCGGATACCAGCCGACGAGGATGTGGATTGGTCGGCTGTCAAGCGACCAAGTTGCTGACGTCTAGAGGAGTTTTTCGAGTAGGAGAAACATCTCGAGTCGCCTGTCTTCTGTAGTGTCGATCTCATCGAGGTCATGGTCGACTCGTTTTGGAGGGACTTTTTGATGAGGACTTCTTCGGAGTTTCTCCTCGAGTTTTCTCCTCGGCTTCGTCAGCCTTATCGTAGGCAGCTCTCCCCTCCCATCATGAAGGCTTCATTAGGGATTCAGCTTTCAAAAGGTTAGCTTTGAGAGGTCAGTCCTCGTATGAGGTCGACCTCCTATCTGATGAAACTAGGGGAGTCTCTGACTTGATTGACCATCTAGGATACTTTGGTCTGGTCGATGTGGGTGGCCAATCAAGTTTTTCACGAGAGGCTTCACCGCACTTTATGTCACGAGCCTCAGGGAAGTGGGGCTCAGCGACATCTTTGCTCCATCGACTAAAGGATTTCGTCATTACACCTCAGATCTAGCGGAGGCTATCTCTGGTCTTGTCGATACTCCTGCTATTGCACTTCAGATTTTGTCGAGATGATCTCATGTCGAGTCAATAATTTTGACTGCACCGCACCTCAGAACCCATTGAGGTGACTTGGGGCCTTGACGAGGGTTTTTGTTATAGGCCATTTCGTCATAGAAGAGCGTCATCGTTTGCTGCGCCTCAAATCTCGTCGAGATGACCTTGATCCTTGATCAAGGATTTTCATCGTCGCACCTCAGATTTGGTCGAGGTGACCTCTAATTCAACTTTGAGTTAAGTCTCCAAGAGTTAGAGCTGTTTAGTACAGAATTATATAAATAAAAAAAAATTATTTATAAGGCATTCCTATTGATAATACATCCATAGATTCTCGACGTTCTAGGTCTGAGAAATCTCCATGCCGTCCAGACTCTCGATCTTATATGCTCCAGATCGTAGAATTATGGAAACTTTATAGGGACCTTCTTAATTTGGAGACAACTTTCCTTGCTCGATCGGTTTGGAGACTTTGTCTCCTAAGAATTAGGTCTCCAGCTTGGAAGATCTTGTGCTTGACTCGGGAGTTGTAGTACTGAGCTACTCTTTGCAGATAGAAAATTATCCTCGGTTGAGCTCATCTTCGAGTCTCATCGAGCAAGTCCAGATCAGCTCGTCGCTTGTTCGAATTGATTTATTTGCTGTAGTGCTTCACTCGGATCGAAGGTATGTCAATTTCAATCGGGATCATAGTTTTCATCTCGAATGCCAGTTTGAAGGGAGTCTCTCTGATCGAGATATGAGTTGTTCGATAAGACCATAGGATGCTAAGGAGTTCGTCAGCTCAACATCCTTTGGCTTGACCGATTCTTATCTTCAAATCTTGTAAAATTGTCCTGTTGGTCATCTCGGTTTCTCCATTAGATTGCGAATGCCCGATCGAGATAAATCTGTGGATGATGTGGTACTTTATGCAGAAATCCTCAAACCTGGTATTGTCGAATTATCGACCATTATTGGTGATGATCACTCAGAGTAGACTAAAGTGGTAGATGATGGATTTTTATAGAAAGTCGGTAGTTTTTCTTTCCGTTATCTACACCAACGGTTCGACCTCCACCTACTTGGTAAAGTAATCGATGGTCACGATGATGAACCTTCTTTGTCTACTGGCAGGCGAGAAAGGATCAAGTATATCGACTCCCTACTGATCAAATGGCCATGGTGCCAAAATGGTTGTGAGTTGACTTGATGAAAGCCTTTGGATATTGGCAAACCTCTGACATTGGGCACATTTCTGCACTAGGTTGGCAGCATCCTTCTATATGGTCGGCCAATAATATCCTTGCCGCAGTATCTTGTAGGACAATGACTTGCCCCCAAGTGGTTGCTGTAAATACCCTTGTGCATCTTTCGAAGAGCATAGTGGGCTTCGAAGGGTCAGAGGCACTTGAGCATGGGCAAAGATGCTGACCTACAGAAGAGTTGGTTGTTGATGGTTACGTATTGGGTCGCTAGTCACCTCATTCAGTGCGCCTCGATAGGATCAGTCAGCAAGGTTCTGTTGATCAGGAACTCGACGAATGGATTGATCTAGCTCGACTTATGACCGATCTAAACCTGGTGAACTTCCTCTCTAGAGTAGATATTTGGATTTTCGAGATGCTCAATGAAAATCCTCTCCAACTTGCCGCAACCAGACGTAGTGTCGGGACAGAGAATCAACTCAGACATTCTCTAACGCTTAAGTCAGTTTTTAGCTCAACAGATGGAGCGAGTGAGGCAGAGTTTCAGACTCTGAGTTCGTGCATACCTTCTGGGTGTCCCTTCTTACCTCTATTATAGAGAGAGCAGGATGAAAGATGAAAGAAAGGGAGAGCATTCTGATAACGTTCAATCATACGGAGCTGCATGGGGGCATCTTTAAATAGCCCTATCAGCAGTCATGCCTTTTGTTCGGTGCATCAATGGTCGCATCGACGGACCTTATTATGTGCATGTGGTATAATTAATGACTTTGTGGTGTTCTATCATGATGTGCAGCCGACCGCTTAAGATATGATCTCAGGATGATGTGATTTGATGTGACTCGATGGGATTGTATGATGGCCACACTTGACCGTCGGCTGTTTGGTTGATGTCGATATCCAAGTCGGCCACTAGTTGGAGCAAGATGAAGGAGATTGGAAGCAATCTGAGGTAAGTATTCCACATGCCAGCAGTCCAGGACTCGTCAAGTAGGATTGGAGAGTCAGGTTAGAAGATGATCGATCTGAAGTATCAGATGCCGTAGGCAGCTGAAGAATCCGATCTCCTAATCAAGACTGTCGCGACAGGTAAGTACACAGTTTCTCTCGGATGCCACTAAAAAAACAGATTGATCGTTAGCCGATGTAGTCTTTAATTTGAACAATGTCGCCACGTTCAAGTGATGTTGAAGTCGGACTTTCACCAACCTCAGTTTTCAGACGAGATCAACTTTTCGATGAGATCGACTTTCTGGAGATTACAATCTTTTGATGAAATCGACCCTCTGATGACCTCGATTTTGCGTCAAAATTGATTTTACGATGATCTCTATGATCTAGCTCCACATCGATAATTTCACGTCAGTATTCTCCCAATGACACCAGCTTTTATCAAAATAAATCTCTGATTGAGATCGATTGGATAAGATCAATTAAGTAACGAAGATCTACCCCAACAAGCAGCATCCACGTTGAACCACCAAAGAATTGGCCAAGGTCCAAAGTGGTTATTTTTTAATTTAGTTCATCTGCAGAATTCATAGCTGCTCTGGTATGGCAGTTACCATTCTGCTTGCCATAAAGCCATTACTAATTGGCTGTTGAGCTGCACTTCCGGGGAAAATGAGATCGCAGTTGCTCCCAGCAGCTTTCGCATATCTCACAGGTGAAAGAAATTTGAACTGAAATTTAATCAATTATAAGAATTTTATGGTGTTGTGATGCTTGCAGAGAAACAAAATGCTTGAAGCTGACAATAGTCGAGGATAATAATAAATTGATACAGAACCAATATTAAGCAGTATCTCACATATCAAGCTCTGGAAGACACGGTACATTTTTTGCTAACTAAAACCTCAGTGCTTCACTGAACACTCCAAAAATTTAGGATCCAGAAGAAAGGCAAGAGCATCAGCCCACTAAGCGGGATTGCAAAACCGCCTACCTATATATGGAACACTGGTTAAATTTACAAGATGATGTTCAACATCAGGAGACCAGAATTACGGGCATGCACGATGGCTAAAAACGAAAAACAAGAGCCTGCACAGATGAAGCAACAATGCAACGATTCTGTATCCCTTTCATTTTGATCGCCCGAGGGTTTACTTTCGACCACCAGTTCCTATACGAGGCTTCCCTTTAACCTCACTTTCCTGTTTCCAAGAAATAAAAAAAAAGGAACAATATTAGCAGCATCTAAGAACAGTAAAGACCGAGCAAAAGGTGGCATAAGAATAGCCTGTGCCACAAGAAGCGTAGCATTTCATCGAAGTGGGTTGGAAAACTTTAAACAAGCTGTTGATAAGAGTGGATGAAGTAAAGAAAACAATGAACGCAGAGGAAAAACAGAAGCACACCACAGGCTACCAGATGATTTATGTCATAGCAATGATCTTAAAGCTAAACTGACCAGTGGGCTATGAAGATAGATATACGTCTTTGCTGTAGCTGGATTATGATTTTCAGCACCCTTGCTCCAGTCATAGCAAACCTGTTTCATCATACATTTTGTAAATCTGTGAATGAAGCATATAAGCTTTCAAATATCATGGAAGGAAAAGCAAGTTCTACATAGTTCAGTTTGTCCTCTTAGCGCTTGGCTCTTAAAAAGCAGCAAGGGATAACCCTGAACTTGTACATAGTTATTAACATATACCAATTGTCAATCGTGATAAAATTAAAAGTTTTAGATAATGAAATCCATTTACTCTGGTTTAGACAGAAATTTCACAATACTACCAGTAACAAGTGAATAGTTTTCCGTTTCTGTTTCTCCTTAGCTAAACAACCAGTAATAAATAAACAGTTCTGCTAACTTTGCCATATCTCTATATACTACTTAATTACCTGAGCAGTAGGAGCAGGTGCAGAAGCCGATTTCTGGATGCAAGGAAGGAGATTCCTCAAAAATAAGTTCAGAATAGCAAATGCTTAGAAGCAGGGGGCAGGAGCAAGTTTCTTACAAGATTCCGAAGTGTATAGATAACTGTAGGTGACAAAGTGGACAAAATTCGGTTACCTACATTAGTGCCTTCATCTTTTATATAATATTTTTGATGTATGACCCACATTTTGGATAAAACCAAATCAAATAACTTTATTACATGTTTCTCAAGCAAAGTTTGGTAACCATGGGAATTTTTTATTTTTGCACGCAGCTAAATTTGGATAGAACTAGTAAAAAGTTTTGCTCACAATGATCATTTAACACAAGATTGAAAATTTTAATTTCACGAACTAAAGAAGTTCCAAATCATATTATTGAGCTTTATTTGAATATGAAGGAGAGCAAGTCTTGATAAAGATAGTGTTACTTCTTCCTAATATCATTGCACTCAACCAAGTTTTGTCTTGTAACTAATTTAGAGTACCAACATTTTACTGATGTTGGTACCAGAATTGTATCAACAGCGAATACCAATATGTGGGTTTGTTTGTGTTGTAGCAATACCAATCCAAACTGTGCCAATGCGCATCCCTCAACATTTCAGCATTATACCATCAAAATTGTACCCAAATGATCCTGATATAATGTACAAATGCCAGTGACCACTTATTTCATATATATGGTTTCAACCTTATTCAACGCTTTATTGTAACATCAGCACTCTTGCCTTTTGGAAATGCAATTCTCACTGTTTAAATTCTCACTTCCACAGGCTAACATGTTCTTAGTCTATCAGGTAAAGATAAAGCCCAAATAACACAACCTTGATAATGGAATGCAACCTTCACACGCAGGTCAGAAATAAGATGCATTTTCTTGTGTTAAAGGATTATATCGAGCTATGATACAAGCAAAATCATCGTATATGGGTTCAGCATCTTGTAGAGATTAGTTGTAAAGAGAACAAAACATAGTTACAGATAAAGGCAAAATAGAAGATTAGTGCAAGGATCCCAGCGCAACCATTTCAAAACAAGAAGATAAGTATAATCATTTGGAAACCAAAAACGAACAATTTCTTTGTAGTAATCACTTATAACATGAAGACATGACTCACCGCATATGCAAAAATTGATCCATCATTGTTGAAAGTGCTGCACGGGATAGGATAAGGGCACCTAGCCATTGCCTGTCAATTTGAAAAGGTTGGAGTAACTAAAATGATGCGATCAGATACCTATGATAGGAGGAGGATCAAAAGGGTTCATAATTTATTATTGTAACAAGTAGTCATAAAATGAACTAGTATATCATATATATATTTCTTGCAGCATTGCTATCAAATATGCATCTTATGCTGATGTCCTTTTAGGGAATATTATATTAAATCAAAATCTGAGAGAAATTATAAACAATGATAAAAGTGGATGTGCCAGTGCATTAGCTTCTCTTAGACATTAGAATTAGCAAACTTCATACTTCACCAGCATTCAGGTAAAACTCCTTCCCCATCAGAAACAAAGTAGAAATGCTTCGCCTCCAGAAAATTTAAATCAGTGTGCTCACTAACATACACACCTAGAATCACCAAACAGGTCTTCATCCCAATACATACCATTATTTGTGGAAACTAACCGCGAAATTTGATCTACTTACGAAAAAAATGAAAGCATTCCAAAAAAAAAGCTAGCTACAAAAATGGTTTTAAGTTATATTTTACTGACTGCATTGCAAGACAACAGATAAACAAACAACAAAATGCTTGATGACTGATATAATCAATTTTGATTCTGAAACAGAATTCTTGTAACGGCATTGCAAAATGGGTGTGCAGGCATTGCAAAATGGGTGCGCATAGAATGCCAGTAACACTTCATTGCAAGACAGAGCTTTCAGATGAATAACAAATGTGCAACAAATTGCTTGATAGCTGACATCATCGATAGATACTTTCTTTTGATTCTGTATAAAGAATTTAATTCATCTTCTGTTAAACAAAAGAAAAAAGTATTTCGACTTCCTTCACAATTGTTGAATTGGCAAATATGATAATCAAGTACAAGAATTAAATGGGGGGTTGGGGGGTGGCAGGGGGTTGGTGTTGAACTAACTTCATAGGCTAGTACAAGTTCAAACATCATTAAAATATAGGATAACACGAAAAGGTAAAGAAAGCATTCAGTATCCTCCTAATAAGTTTTCACCGTCTCATCCCAAGTCGCCCAATTCATACCAGTACAGAACTGGGATGAGACACCCCTTTGGCTTGGTTCAGTCTCCAAACCAGCTGTGGCCTGAACTGACCCAAACCAGCCAGCTCGGTTCAATTAAGAATCTCGTATACGTGCAGCTAGGTGGATATATTTTAAAAAGGAAGAAAAAAAGCATGATAGAGAAACCAACAAAAATATAAAGCATGTAAATATTATCTTTTGGTTGTCTTGAAAAGACCTTTAGTCTTTGTTTACTGTCCTTGTCCCAAAAATTGAAAGCACCATCAGATCCTGCAGTGGCAAATGTATGATGTACCTGTCCCAAGCCATATCTAACTGAGATCCCAAATACAAGCAAAAACAACTATTTCAATTTACAAATAGATATATTGAAGAATACAATGGAATACTAGGACAGGTCAGTAACATCACACATCATAATATCCACATGAAGAATTGCATCATTCAGAATAATCTACAATTTACAAAATACCTATGAAAACATCTCAATGTTTCTCACCTTCTCATCAAGCACTCAGAAAACAACTACCATGTGCTGTGCAATTAAACTTGACATGACACATATACTGAAATTTATCTAAACAGTTTCATATTGACTCACACTGGGGTTAAAAATAGTATTCCAGAATAAATAATGTAAACTCTCAACTTGGGTAGCCTACCTAAAGGAGAAAGTAGCCTATGAGTATTTAAACCACTGCAACATACGGACACATACGGTAGGGTTTCTAACAATAGAATATTAATTCCATGATTCTCTGTTCATGCTACTGTATGTTGTCCAGGAAGACATTCAATGGCATTTGTCATACATAAAAAACATAAACTTTGTAGGGCATATAATATGCAACTAAACTGATAGATTTTACATCATTTGTAACACAGTCACCCCATTGATATTTCTATCAAGAACAAGGGGCAAATGGACTTGCTCTCCTGATATAAAAATGTAGATTCATATTAAGAAGACAAAAAATTGGAAGTGGATATTGTTATCTCTAGATGAGACTGCACCATTTGATAAGTTTAAGGATGCAAGTGAATTGGGGTGGCCCACTGTATTGTAAGCAATAGCCTATATTGTTGAACTCCATAAGACACAATTGGCCAACATCCTAAATTTTCAGGCCAGGTACATTATAATATATGACTGAAACTATAAGTGATGGTTGACATTATGTATACATTGGCGACAAGTTGATTTAGCTATATTATATGAACTCCTCAAAATTGGGAAAAGTAACTACATAATTAAAGAAAATGATAGACCTAGTCTCCTATCTCCATTTTCCTCCATCCTCCCTCCCTCTTCATCCTCATATACAAGAGCGCAATCGAGCCAAGCCGAGTCGAGTAGCTGGAAGCTCAAGCTTGATTCGACTCAAAATACTTGGGCTCGAAACTGGGCTCGAAAGATCGATCGAGCCTTAATATCCCACACTCGAGCTCGACTCAATGAAAAATATGCAAAACTTGAGATTAACCCGACTCGAATATCAACTGAGTCATACTCGAGCTCAAATTCGAGTTCGAAATTGAGCCTTAACCTACTCATAATATATATATTAATATATATTCTAAATAAAAATAATATTATGAAATATATATATAAATTTGAGTGGGCTCGCGAGCTTTTGAGTCAAATATCCTGCTACTCGAGCTCGACTCGAAAAACTATTCGAGCTACTCAAGCTCGATAATAACTGAGATTAGTTAAGCTCTAGTAGCTCACCAGCAGCTCGACTCATTTGCATTTCTACTCATGCATAGCAATGTGATTGCTTTCTTTTCTCCAATTATTATAGTTACAGTATCTATGCAAGAGTTGTCCATCACAGTCACCTAATGACAATGCATAATTTCTTTTGTAAGTTTCTTTGCTCTCCAATTTGCACAAAATTCTGAAACCAAAATGAAACAATTCAATTTCAGCAGAACTTGATCTTAACTTGTGCAAGCAACAGAATTTTGCACAAACTTACAGGGTCAAATCTAAGTGCATATGAGAGATATCTATGCTAACTATGGAACATTTTCTAGATTAAGCTAAGATATTTCTAGGTTTGACAAGATTTGGAAACACTGCAACATCAGCTTACAAAAACATCAGAGGAAAGCAAATTTTGTCATACATTCAGTTATCCTAGGAACTAAATTTCATATGCATCTAGATAATGGTAGAGTGCCAACAAACAGCTGGAATTACATATTATGCTAAAAGTTGTCTTTTGATGTTTCATACTTTTGAAAAACCACTTTTTTATATACTGCAAAACCACCAAACAATACATCCAAAGGCACTCAAACAATATAATAAATATACTTTAAACTAACTAAATTGAATTTTCTAAAACTATTGCATCATTTTCCTTTTTTATTTTCTGTAGTTCTAATTGATAGTTTCTTATACTTTTTGACTGCTGAAACTAAATAGAGAAACCATCTAAACTGCTGAAACAGAAACTCATTTGGAATTCAGGGAGATTCATGATATATGGCACATGCAGGCACTGGAAACCGGAAGAGCTGTAGGTTTAGCACACTTCTAAAAGAACTCTATTGATCAATACAATAACTCATAGAACTTAAGAAATAAAAATTCAAGAGAATCAAGTTAAAATGGGGAAAAATTAAAGGCTTGAACATAATGCATGTTTCACTCTAAAAAGAACATAAACTAAACAATATCCATGTATGAAAATGATAGTTTTGAAATCAGGAAATATTCCCCCTTGATTCTGTCTATATCATATTTTATACTGAGAATACCCCTCCTATTTAAAAAATGCATATATACCCCACTACCTTTCTCGCCCGCATTAACTACCACGTGCTCAGTCTCCCCCTTTCCCCATCAAACTGGGCCCCTTTCATAAAACTCCAAAACTAATTGGACTCTCTTTCTCTAACTTTGACTCCAAAACAGATTGGATTCTTAGATTAGATTCCTAAATTGATTGAAGTCCATCACTTGTTCACTCCCCACACCCCCCCACCCCCCCTTCTTCTCTTCCCTCAAACATGCATTGCATGTGTCCGGTTGCTAGTATTTCTAAATATTTGTCTTGAAGAGTATTTTCTTAACAATATTAACAATAACCCTCATAAAAGAAAGTAACTACAACTAGTACCAACAGATTAACTTTATTTTAACAAAATAAATCATTCTTGCCTGAGATAAAGTCAAACCATTCAGTCCATTTGCAAAAGTAAAATGAAGTAAAATTAACTTGCAAAGAAACACCGATGTGATTGAAAAGCAAATGCAGAATCTTACAGGATGAAAGTTCAATGAATTCACAGAATAAATCTCATTGCCTTCCCTGTGGCATTTGAATGTGAAGTTTTTGCTTTGCTGGGAATCATCCAGATGGTGTACACCAACCCTTCCCTCTATGGATCCCACCTTGGAGGAGAGAAATAAAGTTCGTTAATATTCCTAAGAAGTGAATCAACTGTACTCACAACAAAACCATTTGAACATTATGCTTCATATTGATTAACAAAATCGGAATTCAAGATTGAAGTCAGCAATTGTTAGACTAGAAGCAGGTGTCTGGAAGAATGCTAGCTGGTTTGTGAACAGCAACAGAGAACCAAATAAACCAACATATAGTAGAAGCATCAGATTTTTTATAAGCACAAAAGTAAAAGGTTAAACTCAAATTTGTCTATTAGCATAGATGAAGACATTATATAAGCAAATACTTGAGCATAAGATATTCACAAGATTCACATAATAAGAAAATACTTGAAAACCTACTGCATGCAATACCCATAAGAGTAAGATTCATACAGTTAACAAGATCACAGCTTACCAATGTATCAGAGAAAATGAGAAAGCAAATAAAAGGGAGAAGAAGTTCTGTGGACTGCAAAGAAAAGATGGGCATTCAACAGACCTCAGCACCAGGTTCTCAAGTTTACACAGCACAGAGCAGGCTCATAGGTAGTTTTTGCATTGTGTTAAGGAAACTTGGCTGCCGTTCTACAATGTGAAAATGAGTAAAAGCTGGTAAACTTCTGTTTGTCCCATCTGCCTTGAGTGGGTCATTTGCTTAGCTGTGACCCTCTGTGAAAGTGCTTGATGGGACATTTGGTGCTAATATTTTAGCCAACGTATTTGACAAAAGGTTTACTAGGCAAGAAACCTCTCCATTTGACAATGACTGTCCATGTTTAAAATTTACATATATGATATTTCTCTAAATCAAGCACCAACTTTTGCACTTGAGAACACTGGTCACATTACAGATGTTTTCTTCAAACAAGGAAATGAGAGAAAAATCTATAGTGCACATAAAGGAGAATGAC
This sequence comes from Elaeis guineensis, assembly GCF_000442705.2. NCBI lineage: Eukaryota > Viridiplantae > Streptophyta > Magnoliopsida > Arecales > Arecaceae > Elaeis > Elaeis guineensis. Next base: position 67,743,119 of record NC_026007.2, read on the forward strand.
AAATGAGAAAGAAACAACAGTGACAGAGAGGATTTCCATTGGCTTACATGATGGATACCATTACCTTATTTATAATACACAAGTGGTAAAGATTGAGCCAATTTGTCTATAGATCACAGAACACACCTAGAAACTATAAGAGAGGGTACAGACATGATCTCTAAGATTCTACATAGCATCAAGAAATAATGAAGCAAAATCTGGATGCTCCAGGCAACAAGAAAATGCGATGGCTATATAGGATACTTGATACAGCTCTCGAGCGAAAGCTACTAATTCATGCTTTTATGACTTCATCTGAGATCAGAGGGGTATGCAAAAATAAGAATAGAACCAGAATGTAGAAATTGTCTAACAAAAGGTTTTGTAATAAAACATGTATGCAAGCATGACAGGTCTTTATATTCCACAATGTAATCAGAACGATCGCATCTTAAGAGCAACATGAACAGGAAGTCAAATGCAAGCATATATAAATCTACAAAGGACAAAACATTACCAAAAACCCTTGTTGGTCAGGAAATGCAGCAAGGCATCTTGTCTGGTACTTCAATGGTGATGTGATTCTCTTGAACTCTGTCTGTTAATTACAAAGGGCAAATATCACACACTTTATAATCTACATAAACATGCAAAATGAGAGAGAGAGAGAGAGAAGAAAAAAATAATGATACTTCTACAAGGTCGATAAACCACAACCATATCCTTTCCTTCTTCCTTTCCATTCATTAAGAAATATTCCCTTAATTGTCAACTTCTTTGTTATTTAACCATAAGAACCAAGTTTGCCTTCTAAGAACTTACCTTGCAAAAGTAGACTTGTAAACCCCCAGTATTAGCTCCACCCCAACAGTGCACACATTTTAAATATATGCCGTAGCATTTTCTAAACCATTTATAAAATAGGTAACTTATTTCAGGGCATCACTAACATTGCTAGTAAACCAATTCTTTTCCACCATCTTTTGCGTTTCATTACCTAATCTAGAAGCAATTCAGATGGGGGACTGAGGAGACAGGGCTAAAAGGAAAGCAAATGCTTAACATGTGTAGTAGCATACTTAGGCATGGCACTGAACATAGAGGATTCCCACTACTAAGCATTTATTTCTATTAGTATAATGTATGTTTCTAATATTTTCACTTCTTCCCTGCCAATGCATACTCAGACCAGATACTCGAGTATTTGCTCAAAAAGTTGTCAAATTATACATTTTAATCGATGACACATTTATGTTAAAACTACTTCATATGCTATACTTTCATAATAATGGGTATAAAAATCATCAAGATGAATACAGACTACAGTGGAAATGTCAACAAGCAAGAAAGGTATTGCTTAGGCCATCAAAATGAGACTTCACATAGATATATGTTTCCACTCAACCATCATTCTAAAATCCCATCAAGTTTCCAATTAAAACTCCTACAAGAAGTGTCTAATTTTTGTGTATGGATGTGTAATATTGACAAGAATTTTGACTTAAGGAATTTTAGTATCAACAGTATGCTTCCTTTGGTCCTATCTCACAAAATTGTCTGAAGCTCATAGTTAGCACACACAAGTGTAAGAAAATATCAAATAAAGAATCCATCACTTTAAGGAAAGCCAAATCATGGCTAAGAGGACCAGGTATTTTACAAGAATCTCGTGCATGTGTTTTATAGATATGGATGCAACCCATAAAGACAATTGATTTAAACTTGGGAAAATTTCCTCAAGCGTCCGAATGGAACAACTGACTTCAATGAAGCCAGATATTGCAAACTTTTGAGATGCTCATGATGATATATATAATGGATGGATGTTCAGTTCATCACATGTACAAGTAATTGATGTAGTTAATCTCATAGAGCGCATAAGCAATCCTAAAAAAGTCCATGACTAAGCTGTGTCTTACCTTCATATATCTCTACTCTCCATAACTAAAGGCATGACACTTCTTATTTCTCACTACTTTTTCTTTATATAAAAAATGATATATCTCCTAGCCTAAGATCATTAGAGAACCAATCAATGGTGCACTAACCTAAGATGATGAGTATAAATGTTTAGTGACAACTACTAAGGCATCTTGAATCCTTCACATGCCCCTATTCCTACTCCACCTTAGCAACTCCTCTTTAAATTGTCTCAGCTTTGAAAATCAGAGCATAACATTCATCTTACTATAAGAAAAGATTTTGCTTTTCTTAACCTTAATTCCTTGTCCATATACCATAGCAAGAACTCAGAATGCTGGGGGCAAAAAAAGAAAGATTACGTTTGGAAGTACAAAAATAAGCTTGACAGAATGGATCAATAAAAGGTTGACATGGTTAAGGATGGATAACATGGGCCACAGGAAACAAAAATCAAGGTAGTGTTTCATTCACATGTATAATATTGACCAGCCAAGATTTGTAAGGACAAGCAAGCAATTTTTATAATGGCAAGTACCCCAGAGAGTTTAGAAGCCTATATATTTTACAGTTTTACATTTCTGCATGGATATATATGAATAATAACTATCATATAACTGCAACCATGAACTCTCTTATATTTTACTACAACAGCAGCATAAATAACTTAATTGTAAAATCCATCCTTCAAGTTTACTCATCTCAACTTTAGTTAAGGGTATTATCTGAATTACCTGAGGACTTTGCAAGTTATATATTATTAGATGTCGATCTGCGGTGCCAACAACCATCAGAGGATACAGAACTGTTAGAGCATAGCAGCGCTCAGGAAGCTGTTGAGTATGAACTGGTTGTGCTTGTCTTGTATCCCAGTACCTGAAAAAATCACATGAGCATGAGACAAACAGAAAATTAAGCATATATCTGGCAATATATATAAAGAAAATGTTGTATTCATACATATCTACTGTACCTACCAAAGAAGAAAAAGAAGTAATGAAAACATGATGATCGCAGATCTAAGAGTGCAATTTCTCGATGAAGATGCTTAAAGGCCGCATAATAATTCATACATAAAATGACTATTCTATGATAAGGCTCCAATTTGAACTCTTGCTCCAAGAAGTAAAACAAAAATGCTTTAGGTCATTCACTGAGGATGTAAGGCACAAAAGGAATATAAGGAAGAACAATTAGCATGTACAACACAAATACAGGTCATTCACTGAGGATGTAAGGCACAAAAGGAATATAAGGAAGAACAATTAGCATGTACAACACAAATACATACATACATACATATATACATACATACATATACATACATACATACATATATATATACATACATACATATACATACATACATATATATATATATGTGTGTGTGTGTGTGTGTTTTGTGGGGTGGGGGGGACTTCATGTGTACACATGTATGCAAATACGTATATGTACATGCACATGTACATATATGTATATATAAGCGTATGTATATGTATATGCAGATGTATATGCACACATGTACATATATGTTTTGTTTTCTGGTTGGTGGGGTCGGTATGCATATATGCATGTATCTATATTAAACTACTTGAATCACAGGGCCTTGAAGGAACCACAACTTGGAAGACTTCCATATCCACTGACTTAATTCGCTGATTAAACGAACTAAGAAAGCCATAATAGTAAGAAACATGTTGTGACACCAAGCCAACAGTGCTAATAAATCTTAAAATATTTGAAATAAGTCAGAAGACTATTTTTATTTCGAAACATTGAAATAAGAACAATGCAAATTAGACATCAGGAATTAAATATGCATAAAAGAATTAAATTTGCCAAATTGACTTTGCTGCTAAATAAAACCCAGTCACCAATCAACAACGCATATCAAAAGATCTTTTCTAACTAGAAGAAATACTACAAAAATTATAAAATTAGTTAGTAAAAAATTGATAAGGTGAGTCAAGTTTCACATGCCTTAATGTCTTGTCCCAGCTCCCTGTGACAAGAAGATTCATCTGTTGAATCCAAGCCATTTCTTTAATGGGTGCATCATGCGCAGCAACTTGGGTTGGTTGGCCACCAGACATCAAAGGCCACATCTTGACCAGCTTATCACAGCCTCCTGAAAACACAGTTGTTCCATCATCCTTCCATGTCGAGCATAGGACCTAATGTAGAAAACCCACTAATTTAGTATATGATCAACCAATCAACAGAGAAGAATGCAATAGATTCTGCAACAAGTTTTAATCGTCACATGGCAACAGCCACCATACCGGAAAGTCATGCGATATCGATGCCTTTGGCTGACTACTACCTGGCAGAATTTCCCAACACCGGACCTGTAGTTCACCAGAAAAACAGAAAATAATGAACTTAAGTAACAGTAAGTGTGATATACCAGAAACTCTATCAACAAAATGATCACAGAGCAACTGCAGATTATATTCAGATAGGGATAGAACAGGTACCTGATTATCCCAAGAAGTGGCCACCAAGTAATTAGCCTTGGGACTGAAACTAAGGCTGGAAACAGAGTCACTAGGCGCTGGAAGCACCTGGAGTAGAAGTTACCAAAATAATTAAGGAAAAAAAAATCGGTCGACTCTGGTTGCATGTTCGACGTATATCAAAACAAAAAGGAACCATATAATTGGATAAACAGATATAGTACAAAGCCAGCCTTATACCTCGAATGACTTGTTAGGGTTTGGATTCGCCACTCCTGTATTTAGCCCAGAAAGATTCGCCATCTCTTTTTCCTAACTAAATCCCAAACAATTAAGTACGCAATAGATCACATTACAAAAGCCAACATGATACAATAGCTAGTATATCTGCAAGAATCACAAGAAAATTACAAATTATTCACGAAACCCAGTAAGAGTCACCAACTTCCTTTCTCAAAACTTCGCTGCAATTCATAAAATCACAGAAAGACCCAGCATACTCCAGCCAAGTCGGGTTCTTTTACCAGATAAAACTGTATTGCTTGTAGAGTCAAATCAAATCATGAACAAAAGCAAAATGATCAAAGATTAACCAATTTAGCCACAGCAAGTCATGCATAAACCGTAACGATTCGTTTCGAAACCCTAAAGAGGAGCGAAGGAATTGAGAAAACCTAACAAACAAAGAGACGTCTACCACGTGCTTCTGGGATCGAGTTCACCGACCAAAGCTCTCGGAGAGAAGAAGGAAGACGGGGCCCGAGAGTGTTCGGGAGGGATTCAGAGAGGACGATGGACGTACGCTCATCGGAGGGTTGAGAAGGCATGACCGTTGGGGCGGTGGAGATGAACGGTGGAGTGGGCTCCACGGCATAGTCGATCCACGCTGAGATCCGAGTCGGGAGTAAGGTGCCACGTCATCCGACGTCGTGGGGTCCGACTTGGGTACGGATCACCTGGATGATGCAAACACGAGACGCTGGAGCTGGGGGGGTGCGGGTACTAAGGAGATGGGGGTGAAAAAAAGACCGTAGAGCACAGTATGGAATTTCGTGAGAAATTATTGGTTACAACCATTTTTATCATATATATATATATATATAGAGAGAGAGAGAGAGGGGGGGGGAAGAGAGAGCGAGAGAGAGAAAATATCATCTATAGAGAAATCATCACATCATTTATTATTAAAAAAATAATGTACCATCATCCGAATTTGATTAAGAATATTGAACAAAAAAAAATTTATTGTTAATTATTATTGACTAGTTGACAATATTAGCTATTGAAAATAAAAAAAATTATTTTCTTAAATAATATGATGGTTTCTTATTGAATGATTTAAAATACATATGATACAACATTCTAATCAATAATTTCTCTCAATATATAGGATAAACAAAATTTGATTAACTAATAATACCGTAGCCACTCAAAGGTCATCAATTACCGCATCTGATTTGTTGACAAGAATATTTGTTTTATATATGCCAAATACAATGTCAATAATTGGTAATGAATCGAGGGTTACTAATCTGTATTCAGACCCGACAATTGGATCATAAGGTGGAAAATAATCACTTATAATTTTTAAAAATAAAAAAAAAAGAAAAAAAAAATAATTGAAGACTGCTCCGAATCCCCTTGCCCAGCAACCTGGACAAAGGCATCTGCAAATTTGCATGTCAAAACTAAATGCATGAGAGAGAATAGCTAGAAGATGAAAGTAATGGGTTGTGGATTTGCATGTCAAAACTAAATGCACAGAAGAAAATAGCTAGAAGATGTGAACAATTGTTTTGGAGACAAGTAAAGAATAAGGACCTCCATCAATCCACCCGAATCTTCAAGGTTCCTAGACTTGGCAAGTTCACAGATTCCATCTACATTGTGATGCAGATATATGTCTGCACCAACGATCAAGTTAACATCACCTAAGATAGGCGCAAGGTAAGCCAGCCTCTTACTCATTGCTACTGTAATATTCTCACAGGTTGTGAGACCAGGAGGGCATTAACATTCACCAATATTCTTACAGGTTTAAATCATAAGCAAGCTCACTTTATTTCATGCCAAGCATAAGGTTTACTAACACTGACTGCTGTGCTGCTTATTTGGAGCATTTGCAAATAACCAGTGAACACAACATTATTAAATTTTTAAATATCAATGCACAACTTCACTTTGGAACTCGAAAAATCTTTGCAAAACAACCTACTCAGTTTTCGCAATGTAGAATTCACCAGATCATTGTGGCATATTAAACAAGCTGCTGTTCTCACATCAAAATAAACAGTTATATAACATAATATACAACAAACATTACCAAAAAAAGCTTCAAAAGGCCCCTCAGGCATGCTGCACTCATGGAGCTTCAAAGAATATATACTATAACTCCACCCTTTCAAGGCCCTTGTTTCTAGTTTTAGTGGCCAAAATACCGTATACAATGCAGACAGCACTAACGGCCATTTTGGTGCCCCTGCATTTTTTTTGCAAGGTGGTTGGTCACAGTTTCACATCAGATCGTTAAGTTACAAGGTATTTGTTCCAAAAATTACTAAGCTGGTTCACGAGGACGGGCAGCCCATAGAGAACTCAGGGCACGAAGTCGCTGGAAGTAATCACCTAAGGCAAGGAGGGCACGTGCTGCCTGGCGGGTTGTCAGGATCTTGTACATTTGCTGCAGGGCTTGCTGCCGAAGGTGATCTGCCTGTTTAATGAACACATATCAATACAGTAACATCATTGATAACATCATGCTCAACCCTCCATACATCACTCAGAGGAGTATTCTAACTGCATAGAATATATGATCAAAACTGAATCTCTTATAGCTGAGCAAGTATGTACCACAGATCTAAGAAAACAGATTTTATCAGATAGAACTCTTAAGAAATCTTAAAGGAGTCCTCAACTCAAACCTGCTCACAGGGCAACTCCTTAGATCCAGACAGACCAAGAATTCAGCACTCTGCACAACCCAATCCAACCCATCCATCCTAACCCAACCTGACCTGCCTGAAATTTATTAGGATTTTTTTTTTTTTTCAATATCTACTTGGTACAGATTTAGGATCCCCTATTCTAGTTCAGTCTTTGGGAGGAGAACTAAGAATGTAATAACAAGCTCCAAACCTGACCACACCTGAACCAACCCTATCCAAAGAACTCCACCCTCATGGCCCAAATCAAGTCAAAAACCTTAAACTGCACCTGACACATTTATAATTTGGGAAAGAAATTTGATATAAACCCAACCCAAGCTGAAAAAAACATCACCACACAGGGTCTAGTCGGTTGAGTGTGTTACCACCCCTATGTTTAGTAAGCCAAGCATTCTGAAAATAATGCCAAGCATGCCAAAATACTCTGTAACATGAGGGCCTTACCATGATCAGGTTATGCAAAGTTGAATTAAAAAATTTGTCTCAATATTACATATTCTAATCTAAAGCATTCCAAGAAAAGCTTAAAGGTTGCAGTAGCTGAGAATAAAGCAATAGATAACCAATAAAAGCAACAAAATTTAGTGTTATAATAACCATAAGGCAACCTGATCAGGTAAGACCTGGACATGTAATTTCAACTTTCAAAGTTTGTAGATCGGGCCTGAAACAAACATATGTGGAGGTCATACAACGATTAGAAAGATATTTATATCACGCTTTACCGCAAAGAAGAGAAAAAGTAACTGTGCTTGGTCATAAAGATGTTCTCTGTTACGGCCGTTAGCTTAAAACATTAACTTAAATTATCTTCCATAATTTAAACACCACCAAAAGGTGCTCAAGTTCTCAAGAATTAAATATAACACTAACCAAGTTATTAAAAGTAATCATTTTTATTGACTGGCAAATTACCAAAGGTCCCCATCAATATCGAAGGGACTTGGACACTGAAAAAGCCGCCGCATTGTCGTACAAAGGAAGTGGTTCAGATAGTAAGCAGTGTGCACAAAAGGTTCCTGGCACGAAAGGTTCTGCCAAAAAGTTTTTTTATCATGGTAAAACACTTCCAAAGCAAGTTTGGGTGGGCCTCAGTTAGAACTTAAGATCTCTCTAACTGATACTAGCCATATCCAGCCCTATTGGGATCCTTTGGTGCAACAAAGCAGAAGCTATTGCACCAGTCTATTTATAATTTCAAAGAAATGAAAGGGAGCTTTCCACAGATAATTGATAAAACATATATCATTTATGCAATATAGGATTGATAAGATTATCTTTTCAATAGTTTCACACAGGTGAATGAGTTACAGGAGCATCCACTTCCAGAAGGGATATTAAGGCATTGCTAGCATGCTTGGAGAACTTTGCCATAGATTTCCACATCTACAAAATCTTCTTTTGGGCCAATAAAGCCATCAAGAATGTAAAAGATATGTTGCTCAAAGACCTCTGTATGTTAATTTATGACAATTTATAATACAAAAGAGATAATAGAGGAGAAATTTAAAAAAGAACATCAAGTAAGCAGGGGAAACATGCAATTGCCTATAGTGAGTGGAGAAGTACTAACCTGGTTCACAAAGCTTACAAGAGCCTCCAACTCTCCCATTGCATTTGCCATTTGTCCCATGCAATTTGCAGCACCTGAGGCACCTAATAAATCAGATGCTAGAGTCTCCACAATAGTTTGTTGAAGTCTATCCATTCCCTGGGAAAGAGCATATTCAGCTTGCTGAGAAGATAATTGCAAGTTATGGACAGCTACAAGTTGTTGCTCCGTCAGAGGGTCTAATTGTGAAGTGAGAACCTGTAAACCACAATAAAGAAAATAAAAATAAGGATAATGCACTTAGCATGCACAGATCTGTACCCAAGGCTCCATAGATATATCAACAAAAATTGGCATGTTCTCCACAGAACAGTCTTCTCTGTTTTGAGATAAAGAAAAACAAAAGTCTGGTTCTAATTGTGGAGTGAGGACATGTAAACCACAATAAGGGAAATTAGAAGTAAGGATAATGCACTTAGAGTGCATGGGGCTGCACCCAAGGCTCCATAAAGTATATTAACAAAAATTGGTATGTTCTCTGCAGAACAGTTTATTCTCTGTTTTGAGAGGAGGAAGGGCTCCATAATTACATAAAAAAAAATGGCATGTTCTCCACAAAACATTTGTCTCTGTTTTGAATGGGCTAGAATGAAAAAGTAGGACACAACTGGTAAACAGTGCAGGTTACTCACACCTTCAGGGAGAACTGTCAAAGAGCAGATGGGCTATGTCTGAAGCAATAAAGGTATGAATTCTGAGCAATGGTTTCAAACAGTCTTCTAATACAAATCGTGGATGCAGCATTTTTTTGAAAAAAAAGCAAAAAAAAAAAAATACAAATAGTGGAATGAAGAGTTTCCATTGGCAGATATATCAGATGCCAAAGAAGTGCATGAGATGAATAGGCCATTTACAAAGTTAATGAGAAACCACTAGAAATAATATCTTGGCATTGTCTTCAATTGTCCTTAACTCATTAAGTCACCTTTAGAAGTTCTGAAGGCCGAAATCCCCCAATCCAAAGGAAAAACCGTTCTACAGCTGTTTTCCACATGCCAGACATCAGATAGAAGACATCGGACTTTGCAGCAATTGCTTTTATACGGAAAAGATCGTCATAATGACTCATTCCACTCTCTACAAGCATGTGAAGCTCTATATCAGAGACATGTGCTTGTAAAGCAGCTCTTAGTTCACGAGTTTGTCGATTCTGTTCTTCAACCCAATGCCCATATTCCATTTCAAAAGCGGCAACACCTGCAAGGTGCATTGGTTGCATAAATGGCTAATATTAGATTGTTCATATTTGATAGTAATCAGCAAATGACAGGGTTGGAACAAGCATGGCTGACATTAAAAGCATTAAGATTCCAAACTTGTCCCTGAGTTATGATTAGCCAAGTTACATAGAGGGGGAAAATTTTGTATCTTCCATTTTCTGAATGAAAGCAGGTTAGGCTCTGCCTAACTCTCTCTTCTCATTAAAAAATAAAAAAACAAAATAAAAATAAAAACATTATGGGGGAACTCAAAATTACTCTGCTAAGATGCTATATGCACAAGGAAAACAACAAAAGATTCCATATTTTACTCCCAAAGCTTTATATGTCAATAATGCCGACACCTATTGCAAAAACAGAGTTATATGGGTCAAAGTTGAAGCCAGACAGTTATGTATTACGTATTGAAATCAGTTAAAAGGTGAATTAATCCTCCTGTTCATAGTAGCAGATGCTTTCAGTTTGGAAGGATAAACTGACATGCATATTAGTTTGGTAAATAAAAAGTGAGATCACATTTACTGAAAGAGGTGCTTCTAAGCCAGCAATATCCTTGTATAGAATAAAATTCTTGAAGTATCCATGACTAATTCCCCACATTGCATAAGTAACCATTTTCCATTGTTTGGTAATTTTATGTATTAAACCTTACACATTCACAACAACATCACATCTGGGATTTCAAGATATCAACCACGACCAGAAACAATAAGATTTGAGTAGTTTAAATCTGATATGTTGCAAAGTTGAACACACCTAATGCTTAAATCAGACATGAAGAATGGGTTTGTTGTTCTTTCAAATGCATTGGTTACCATCGCAAAACAATAATATAATAGTTTCTACATCCAAAGTTAATAAGGCTACTACGAATAGAAAAAAAAGAATACAATGAAATGGAGATCACTATTTTACCTGAATTAACAGTTCCTGGTAATCCAAGAGTTGCATCTCCTAAATGTCCACCTATGTACACACCCTACAGCTCAGCAGCAACACTCGATGAGATGACAAATGAAAACATAAGATGTTATACTTTTTTGTACAAAAACCAGTACTCTGGGTACCTGCTGTCTAGCCCGCTCAAGCTCCTGCTCTAGCTGGGCCAGTTTTATACGACTTGATTCTAGCTGCTGAACATAAGCCTATGAAAGAAACAAATGGATCAATGTAGCAGCCTATCCCTGTTCACTCTTTACTGAATATGAAGCTTTTCCTGCACTATAAAGATACCTTCTTCCTTAGACGACTCTTCCTAGCAGCCTCTCGATTCTGGGCAAGACGTCTTACTACCTGCATATGGTCATTTAGTAGACCTTTAGAACTGCCATCTCATCAAAGCATTCCGCATGCCAAATACTATATACATATATATTCACTGACTCTGATGCTATATACAGATAATGGTTGCGAAGCGAGTAGCACAACATATGCTTATCATTTAAATATGGAACTGTGAATTATTTTTTGTCAATAAGAACATGAATTCCTTAAATTAGGTTGAATGAAAGCAAACTGTGAATTAATTTTCATCAATAAGAACATTATTCAATAAATTAGGTTGAATGCAAACAAACTTTAGTCATATTAGGATCAAGATAGAATTAAAAAAATATATTTACTCTTTTAGCCATTATTTTTGACTAAATTGCATTCCAGAACCCTTGCATCACTTTCACTATTCTAAATATTAATCCTGTGGAGCATCCAAACCCCATTGCAAGCCCATCAAACATGCATCAATTATATAATATCAAAAACCAATGGAACTCCAAATTAATGCCAAAAATTAGTTCATATATGTGAAATAAAAGATGTAAAGGCATTTAACTCAAGCTTTAGTGCAGACCTATTGCAACTAAAAGTTTATCATCTCCATAAGTTTTATCAGACTTGCCAGTACTCTCATCCCAATTTTTGATGTAAAATTTTGATCATGAATGCCTTTTTAACCCAGTGCATACTTAGTTAATTCCCTTGTGTTGGTACTCCATGACAGGCCTCCAACGAAAGCTGCATCCCTTATTTCTCATTTTTCAATAAATTGTCAAGCTCAATACTAATCTTGGTGGTTTGCCACAAAATTAGTTCTTTAATTAACTACAAGCTGTGCTCCACCACTCTAACTGTAGCTTCATAGTTTGTCAAACAAGTTTGATGTCATTTATACTGGCAACCAAATCTGAATGATCATATTTAATTACAGTAGATCTATACCTATTTGGTGCTTTCTGTATGTAGAGCTTATCATCCTACTTCATGTATTGGTCCATTCATGTCTTTATATTGGTTTATACTATGTGCAATTTTCCCATTCCAACATATGTTCCCAATAAAATGTATGTGCAACTAATAGATATGTAGAATACAATTGATTTGCAAAATAAAATAAAATAAAACAAAAGCATTACACAATTAAAAATTCCTAAAACAATCAAAGAATCTCAGCAAGAGAAGATTTTTTGATATATCCACGCAACGCCCCTTAGATGTCCCAATTGCACTAACTTTCAGGTAGTAATTAGGCCTGTCAAAATCCATAATCTCTGCACAAACAACTTCAGTTAATGAGATATAACTTGTGCCAGAGCATGTTGCTTTGATTTGGTTAGAAAGTAACGATAGATAAAGGGATTCTCTCAAAACACCAGATTTTTAAATCAACAAAAAAAACTCCTCTTGGCTTTTAGGTAGAAGTGCGCAGAGTCAGTCATAATTCAACCAGATAATTTCTTCTGAGAGAGGGGGAAAAATAAAACTTATGAAGTCCCTAATATTTACCTTATCTGCAGGCTTGTTTGCCTCTTGATCATATCTTTTTGATGGTCCTAGGCTTTCACGAGGAATATCTTCTAACTACAAAGGCATTATGAAATAACGATGAATGTGAGACAACCACAAGAAGAAGGATGCAATCACCTATAAAACTAACAAAACAAAAAAAGCTGTTTCACCATATCCCCACCCTATTGTCAAGTTTAGTATCTGCTTCCACAATTGTTGATGCACCTGTATTTTGACTGATGTCAGCTTTAAAGGAGTTGCCCCACATGCTAATTTGGTGGTTTGGTTGATATACAGCCATCCTCCTAGAGGTTGCAAAATGAGCTGATGTAGAACTCATACTATCTGGACTGAAAGAAGAATTTTTTTTAAAAAAAAAAAAAATACTTTACTTGCAAGAGAGAATAGCTATAATTATGCACAGGAAGTAGAACAGTAGAAAGTAGAACAAAGAGGGAACAATAACATATTGATGTCAGAGGAGAGTACATTCATATAAAAATTTCAGTCATGCTCCTCGCGTCACAAACCATTTAAAAGATTTATGTGAAAGAAACAGAGATTTCCTGTTGTTCAATATGAGCTGCAATTTGCGTGAAAGCATGTAACCAAGAAATTCAGATCACACATTGTGGTGATCAAGTGAAAAGAAACTCTTCAACTTCACATTCTTCAGATTTCCCCTTTTGGTCTCAATATGAACTGTAACAAACAAATCCCAGTGACAGATCATTGGAAGCTTCTGTATTCCTCTTATGGTAGTTGCACTTTAGAAAATGGAGTATGGAAGCAAAATCATAAGTTTTTTCCTTTAATTAACCACATTAACATATGTTCCAGGCCAAACTGGAAATGTGTAAGAATGCAATCTGAAGGCCATCTTATGCGTCTAACAGAATAAATATAATTCCCGTTATGGTTCTAATAATGTGGAGGGCAGCAATAGTCCCACATCGGTTCCGAGTCAAGAGGGATTCGTGCTTATAAGGAGGAAAAAATCCTTTCCACGTGAGGCACCTTTTAAAAGGTAAAACCGTGAGGCCCATAGATCAAAGCGAACAATACTTCATATGACGGGCCGAGCCCTTGTCCGCAATAATGGTGCGCCAAGAAGGGGTCGAGGTCCGCCTCGATTCCTTGGGACCGAGGTACACCTAGGCTGACTATGGGGCTCCTTGGACTGTACACATCAGAGTCTCCCTTGACTGGGGGGCTCTGTTGTGCTTCTAATAATGTGGAGGGCACCAATAGTCCCACATCGGTTGTGAGTCAAGGGAGACTCGCGCTTATAAGGAGGAAAAAATTCTTCCCACATGAAGCACCTTTTAAAGGGCAAAACCGTGAGGCCCATAGGCAAAAGCGAACAATATCTCACATGACGGGCCGAGCCCTTATCTGCAACAATGGCGTGTCAAGAAGGGGTCGAGGTCCGTCTCGATTCTCTGAGGCTGAGGTCCGCTTCGGCTGACTGTGGGGCTCCTCGGACTGTACACATCGAAGTCCCCCTTGATTGAGGGGCTCAATTATTGCAGACAATGGCTCGGTCCGTCACGTGAGGTATTGTCTGCTCTTACCATGGGCCTCACGGTTTTGCCCTTTAAAAGACGCCTCATGTGGAAAGAATTTTTTTCTCCTTATAAACACGAGTCCCCCTTGACTCACAACCGATGTGGGACAATTGGTGCCCTCCATATTATTAGAGCCACAATAGAGCCCCCTGATGAAGGAGGACTCCGATATGTACAGTCCGAGGAGCTCCACAGTCAGCCGAGGCGGACCTCAGTCCCAGAGAACCGAGGTGGATCTCGACCCCTATCTGGCGCACCATTGTTGTGGATAACGGCTTGGTCCGTCACGTGAGGTATTGTCCGCTCTGGCCCATGGGCCTCACTGTTTTGTCCTTTAAAAGGCACCTCATGTGGGAAGAATTTTTTCCTTCTTATAAGCGCGAGTCCCCCTTGACTCACAACCGATGTGGAACTATTGGTACCCTCCACATTATTAGAACCACAACAGTTCCCATACCTTTAACCATACACATTTTATTTTCATATGATGAATATGTTAGAACTATACATACCAACACAAGGAAATAACCAATCTAAGGAAGTCTACCAGCATGAAGCCTTCAGAGACATTCTAGAAGCATATGATTGTTTTATATTGTATATATATTGATAAACAGGAGATTTATTCGGACTACTTTATCCATTGAATGTCTTTTTGCACTAAAAATGTAATGTCTGTCGACTAAGCTATCACCATCACTGAAAAGCAAATTAACAATGTCCCTCACTGCATCATGTGGTGCTATTGATGCCTCTACAACGTCTAGTTCTTACTGATATTAGGGGTAATCTTAGTTATACGTCTGCTCAAGCATAATAAAACAAGTAGCCATGGTATCAGAAGACTAGGTGGGAGTATTTTTTCATTCTCAGCCTTCCTCAACACTGCTAGTGATGCAATTGGAAGGTCAATTATAATCCACAAAAAGAAGAAACAACCAGTTAGAACCATTCAAAACTCTTTCTGGGGTCCACCACTAGATGTCTTCTGATGAAAAAGAAAAGCTCGATATTGATCAATGAATGTTAGTGGCATCAATGACAGTCCCAATCACAGGAAATGACTACTCATATTAGGCAATCCAATGTTGGAAATTTTCCTATTTAACTCCAGTCCAAGTTCATGCAAAAACTGCCAGCTCTACTACTCTGGTCCCGGAAGTCGGAAATACAAATACAACGTAGATGCAATATGGGTGAACTTAGAAAGACATTGTTAGTTTGTAAAAGATGTTTACCATAAACTGTGACACAATTCCCTTCAAAAAGTTCAATCCAATTTATGACAAGATGCATAATGAAAAGTGTTATGCAACTTGAGGAGAAACTACCCCTGAAAGCACTATTTTAAGAAATTATCAACTCCAGTTTCTTATGCCTCATATTTGACTCTCAACTCCATCAGCATGAAAAGTAGTAGCTGCATTTTACTTCTTCAATTACTTGCAGCCATTATTCCTTCAAAAAAAAAAAAAAATACTTGCAGCCATTATGGTCTCCCAACTATGACAGTTGGACAATTCTCTCAACCCAAAGAGCTCCGATCTTGATTAGCTGATTCAATCATGATTTGAAAATTCTTTTTTTAGCTCAAACTTTTTCCCAAATTTGATGAAACCATCTTTTACTGTCAAAATTTTAATTTGATAGATGATTTCCCACTTACTTTTTTATTCAATATTTTGCTTAAAGTTTTACCCAGCTTCTAACACTGACCTGTTTCCTTTTACAAAATTCACCATGTCAGCTATTTTGGTTGTGCATTCTAAATTACCAACCAACCTCAAGAAGCAAGAACTGGTAGCCTATCATTTCAAACACAACCCAACAATGATGAAAACATATCAAGCAAATTAGGTCCATCCCATGCCCCAGTTTTCATCTCCACTTCAGCTAATGAGCTACTAACCATGTATAATCCATAAATTCTCCGTTCTTTGGCCTTGAACCCAAGTATCCGACAGTAGGGCCAAATCCATCTTGGAGCGAAGAAAATTATTAAAAACACGACTTTCATATTGTTCTTCTGCAACAAATGAAATGATTATTTTTGGAATATTTCGTCATCCTTCCTGACATATAGGCACAAAAAAGATCTCAACAGAATGCCAGAATTTCTCATCAAAGAGCTTCACACTCCTCATAGCAGAGTCAAGCACAATAAAGCCACTGAAACCTCACCTACAGCATCTGGCATATAACTGCCTCGGGTCCTTCTCTTCCATCAATGTGTGAAAGAGAGATTTTAGCTGTTAGTTCCTCTACGTCCTTCTATATTTGCTCCAGAAGTGCAAATCAACAACTTGACAACAAAGAATCCAATTGCTTTCTGAAGCGAATAGCACTTATCAAACACAAAGATCTCAGCTTAATTAATTCCATGACTGAAAGAGGAAAGAAAGAAGCACAGAGACAACAATCTACTGGCAACACGAATCTCCACAAGACTAACTATAAGCCCAAACCTCAAGAAAGAGAATCTGATCCCCTCCATCAAATTTAACTCCAAACCAAAATAAAACATCATTAGATTCATTAAACCAACCAATGAACTTCAGGAAAAAGAAGGAAAGGCTCCTTCCCTATAAAGGAAAGTTTTTTAGATTCACAGATGATAATAGAAAACACTGAAAAAAAGAAACAAACGTTTCAAAATAAATCATAAAGATGGGAAAACGACATTTTGCGATAAAAAGAAAGATTTTTAGATTCCTAATTAGCTGAAAACTGAAAGAGAAGCACATCAGTCAACTCAAATTTTTTAAAAAAAAAAAATCCGGGATGAGAAGGGAAGAAGAACCTCGAGTTCACATGGAGAGCTCTGGCCGGCCCCCGTTGCATTGAGACTCGTTCGAGGATCGCAAACAAAACGAACAAACCTTAAACCCTGGCTCCCGTGCTCCAAAACCCTCGCCCCTCCGAAACCCCGGGGATCCCATCGGTCTCCCTTCTCTCCCGACGGTCGCTTCCGAGAGAGAAATAAGTGGAAGAGGCCGCAAAAAAAAATACGAAGCCGAAGTGGAAATTCCGGAAAGCAACTTCCCCCACTCTTTTTCCTCTCTCTCTCTCTCTCTCTCGACTTTGTCTCTATTATTTTATTTGCTTTATTATTTTATATTTTTAAACTTTTCTCCGTCCCTACCGTCAACGGTTAAACTCGGTGACGATATCGCTAGCGAACGCGGGAAAGTGGCGGGCGAAAAGTGGAAGCTCGAGTGCACGTTAGCCGCCATCACTCCACGTGACGCCGGTAATCATCGCTCAAGGTGCGGCGGTCTGGTCACCGCATCCGTCGGCTTACCTCCAGAACATGTTGATCTATGCTGTTTTCCAGACGTAGGGAACATGTTGTCTTGTTCTCTTAGCTGGCTTGAGAGATTGGAGGATTAAAAGAGGAATCCAATCACTTGATGCAACATAACATGGAAAGAGCAAACTCATAGCTATAGATCCGGATCCTACCTAAAATAGTTCTGATGCCATACATTGCTGCTCAATTTTCACTTAAATTAATTATATAAAAGAATCTAATCTCGCCTGACTTGTTAATAATTATTTGAGCAACACATTTGATCTTAATTGATCTAATATATTTGAGTCCAACCTAGCAATCATCGTCATGGTTACACCAATCTATGTTTGATGAATGCTTTAATTCATTAGTATTTCCATGAATTGATTAATCTAATCTAATTCAAACCTAAATTATCATAAATCATGCGCACCATGAATTAGAACATAAAAGACTTTACCACACGGCGGTAGTTTTTTTCCTCCGATACGGGGTAATTGATGTGGACATCCACGATTAGAAGGAACGCAATGGATTATGATAAGATTAAACTATGTTATCTTGTGGAAAGAGGTGATGACGATGATGTCAATCTGTACGTCAGCAAAGATATTAAAGGACCAACACGAGTGTGGTCGGATACGGTACACGCACCGACCGGTCGCGGGATGATTCGTCTCTTCTAAGTGCCGGGCCCTATTGGAGTTGGGCCACGTATTGTGGGCGGAGACTAATGGAACAACAAGGATCGGAGTGGTTTCGTTGCGTGTCATTGTCCAATTCGGTGCAGCCTTTTTGAGATGATGGAGTGATTTGATGGGGCTGAGAAAAGGTAAGATTAATGGTACTTAGTGCTGGCTTCATCTACCACCGGGCAACATTCACACGTGTGGGCCCTTTGTGCCTCAGGTGATTGATATGCTTCTCCCTTATGTACACGTGGGAGCCCGTCTCACAAAAAGAAAGCGATCTTGTGATCTATGTTGTGTATGGACAGAAGCATCATACATATAGAGAGAGAGAGAGCACATCTCTTTAGTTGAATAGTCTAGGTAAATATACGAGTATTTGCACCAGTTCTTGTGACTGTATATATCACCATCCAAGTCACAAAGGAACTAATTTTTATTTGATGCATCTCCTTTGCATTCTCAAGTAAGATTTTGACATGGTTACGAAGTAGAGCTGAGCAAATAATCAAAATTGAAAAAATCTATCCAATCCAATTCAATAAACATCAGTTTTGATTATTGAAAGATATAAATCGGATGGAATCGAGTTGAAATTTATAAAAAATTGATTATTTATGATCAGATTCGATTCTACATTTTTAATCCATATAAAATCAGCTCAACTGTTGTAGTATTTCACAAACTCATTTTATTTTGAGACGATGTCATTTAAACTTCAATATTTATTCTAAAAAATACCACATCACCTATTTAGATTCATAAGAATATTAATGTTGAATTATTGATGAAAGCATGTCAATTTGAAATAATTCTAAAATGAAATTTTTCATATAATTATTTTCAGATGAGTAAACCTTTCATTTTTTTTTATTTTATACAGATTCAAAAATAAATCTAAATTTATAGTTTGTAAGGTTTAGATTTTTTTATATTAAATTGATCAAAAAAATAAATAAGTTTAAGTGGACTAATATTGGATTTAAAATCGATATTGGGTCACATCGAAGCTTAAACCAATACAACCCATCTAAATCCGCTGCCTGCTGCAAACCGTTCACTTCGATTTCAAACGATTTATACTTGATAAGCAGTCGATAATAGATTAAATTGTCTTCAACTCAATTAGGTTTAGTCGAATAAAATTTTTCTCTCAACCCAATAAATCCGATTCATGTTCAGCCTATTATGAATTTAATTTTGCGTGAATATAGTGATGCAATTTGAACATTTGGCATTAACATGAAAAAAAATTCTTACCTGCTATGCGTAGTGATCAAGAAATGAAAAGAAAAACAACATTTAAAGCATTGATTTATGGTATTAGTATAGACTAAATATGATCGAATAAGATTCTTCTCGATAAAATTTCCTGTGAGGTGGATAAGTTTTGTGATGTTGAACGCTAAAGATTACTATAGCAAAGTTGATGCATTCACGCATATAGATGAGGGGTGGAATAATTATTTGGTTCTTATTGTCTTGCCACATAATATGATCCATATATATATTTTTTGTTACATTGGGATATTCATTCATCAACGTACTTTGATAGGATTTGTTCCAAACTATTTTGATTTGTCTTTTAAGAGATTTTGAAAGGTAATAAAAAGAGAATCGGAAAATATGTCTCTGAAATCACTAGTAATATCTCAAATTAAATTGGTTTCATGTGGCTGTTATACATTAAACATAATTATGATGGGCCAACAATATTTTTAATATTACAATTTAAAAGAGATCCAGCTCTCTAAAGGAGAAAAGATACTCACTTTGTCTTGAGGTGATGAAAGTTGTCTTCAAGATAACCAAGATAAAATTCCATCATATCATGTCAAAGACCACCCCTGGAAGCTGGAACCATCACATGTTATATGATATGAATATGATATTGATATGAATTTTAAAATCAACATAAATTCAAGAAATCATGCTAATAAATGTGTGATCTATATATATATAGCGGGCTACTAATGGATAAGGCAAATAATCTTGGCATATCCTATTTGAGAATAACATGCATTCAAGAAAAAATATTGTTAACATGCTAGATAAATGTGTGTGTGTGTGTGTGTGTGTAGCTGGAGATTAATTGATAAAGCAAATAATCTTGGCACAGCTTATTTGGAAGGGCTATCATCGTTTTGCATGAGGTAAAAGAGAAAGGGATTGATTGTGGTAATAGAAACAATTTGTTGGCTATGTACTTTAGTGTAACTGAGAAGGAATTGTTTCTACAATAGCAACAACAGACATAAGCATAGAGCGACAAATTTTATTCTTAAACTGTCTCCCTTGCTAGCCAAGTAAATAATTGAAATATTGATCATTGATATTTTAGAGATATAATATGGATGAGCCGAAATATATCACAAACATGGATGAGGTGGTATCTTGTAGAAGGAACAATAAAGGTTGCCGCTAATGGAAGATCAAGTTGGTGGCAAATGGGGAGAGAGTTGTTTTTTGTCAAAGTTTTAGGAGAAAACATGTGTATATTTGAATGCTTTGTTCATCTAATTTGAATACACACATGTGTATATATATGCGCATCGACTTTCCTACTGCAAGTAATCAAGTGACTTTAGCAGTTTGAATTTTATATTTAGTAAACTTATGTCTTAACTCTCACAATTTTACCTTCATGGCGATATACATTTTAGAAAACAAGTCCTAGTTACTTGCGCATACAATAGATTCTAAAAGATAAAAAAGATTTATTAGCTGAAAGAATATTGTTATCGCTATAACCTCCCATTTTCTTAAACAAAATATCTTTGCTTAGTAAAAAATACAATATATATATATATCCATCTCTAGTTGAGTATGTATAAATATGTATACATACATACATACATATATATGTGTTGTGTGCGGCGTAGATCTATAAATATTTGCTGAGTTATGCTCAAGTTTCTGCAATAAGAAACCTTCAAATATCCAAAGTAGACGAAATTCCTTCCACCAGGGTATTCAAAGCATTTAGGCTCATTCTCCATTGCGAAAAACTCAAGGATATCCCTGCCTTTGTCTTTCATTTTAAGTCCATGCTCTTGTTGTTCATCACGTCGGATCTTCTATCATATATTTCATTGGTTTGATGGATATAATTCTAAAGAAAAAAGAGTAGTAAATATGTTTAAAAATGAAGTAACCATAATTTTCTTCCATAAATAAATCAGCAACATGGTGATTAAGGTAAGGTTATTGACTTGCAGTTTAAGCCTCCATCTTGTGGTAAGTGCTTTGTAGTACTTGCATCATTTCCCATCTTGAAACTTCTCGTGTTCATTATTAGTTTCCATAATCTCCAAACATTTCCATCACATAGATCAATTCCTAAGCAGACAAAGAGAGATTTATCTGCTCATAATACCTTCTCAACTTCAAGAAAAATAAAATCTAGTCTGAATTCTAGCCAATGCATGAATTATGAGTGCTAGACTCAATCTGCCTAGGGACCGGGCCCTCGGTTTCAACTTCGGCGAGGGGGTAAGTATAGAGTAGGAGGTGGGTTTAAAACATTCGGTAATATATAGTACATCCAATAGTACATGCATGCATACATGCATGTGTCTACACATCCATATATATATATATATATATATATATATATATATATATATATATATATATATATATATATATATATATATATATATATATCTATCTGTCTGTCTGTCTATATAGATATATACACAAATATGTATGGAGAAAGAATCCAAGCTTATTATGGTATTACCTGTCTGCCTTGATCTTGATTTGGATTGGAAAGTTCAACTAGACATGAGAGGGAAGGAAGAGCTCTCCTCTTAGAGCTGCTAACAAGAGAGGGGAAGAAAGCACCAAGGAAAGCCAAACTTATTAAGTTGCTAACTTTCATAAGGCCTAACGGAGCACCGGCAATTAACTTTATAATAAAGTATTCACATCATTTTAAAATTGCTTAAATAAAAAGTTCTTGACCCGGCGAGGTTTCTGATTGCTATGAGAGTTCAAATGGCTGGTTCAATTGCATGTCCAAATTCTGCATCCATTGTGATGTCTAGCACTTTACCCAGAAGAAAGTCCATAAGAATGAGTTACCGATCTACAATCTTGATCTGGATCTAACCTATTTATTGTTGAACTTAATTTTGGATTGTAGCCAATGCATGATTGATACAGGTTGTGCCTGAAATTATTGGTTACAATGCAAATTGCATCCAGTCTTGTTAAACCCTGCACATAATTTGTGGTTTCACCCTTCTGATGACAATCTTGAAATCTGGTATTGGCTAAGCTAGATCTTTTGGCACTCATAGCCACAATTAGGCCCATAAACTTACAAGATATCACTATCATCATGGCTTTGGCAATACATGTAAAGTGATGATGTATCCATAAGATTTCATTTTAAAATTCTTTTGCTGTTGGTGGCATCTGCACTAATTGACTACAGTCCTCTAACCTACTCTGCTACGGAATCATAATGCATTTCCTTATGCACATTTTAGTTCCATGTCAATTATTTGAGGAATAGATCTATGATATCGTCTGATATAATAATATGAGATGCTGATTACTTTATAGTTGAAATGTATTCCTGATGCCTCGTGTTCTCGTGAAATAATCTCTGAAGTAATCTAATCAACCAAGAAAGTTGCATGAATAGTAAACTTCTACGTACGAGTGGTAATTGTAGCCGGCCCATTAGATACCTGACTCGATCAGATCCGACCGAACGGGATGGATTTTACTTGACCTATTCAAATCCTAATTATTGGATATAGATTCTAAATAAAATATGCAAAGTGGATTTGGATCAGATGTAGATAATAGTATGACCTATCTCGAATCAAATTCGATATAAGTTTAATCTAAATCCTATAATGGTTCTTTTAGAATATACGTATGATTAGTTCTTTATCCAACTTGATTCGTCTTGTTTACTCGATCTGATCTGGCTCGACCATAGACAGCTAAAAGGTGGGTATGGATATGGAGGTTTTAATTATGAGGCGGATGCGAATATTAGTTGATCTAAACCATATTTGATCTGTTACCATCCCTACTTCTAGGACCTACACGAGGCATACAAGTGTAAATGCTTCTTACCTACAAGCGCGCATATATTTAGCATGACTTGATCTTCAAACAAATACGACCTAAGTTTGGATACCTGCAGAACCGATGTTTAGTAGCACTTAGCCTGCTGACTTTACCAGATGTGCAGCACATGTTTCTTAATTAATCCTGATATACAGGCACTAGTCCCTCACTTTAACATGAGTAAGTAATCAACAAAAAGAGGTGTTAATGGTCAATAAGCATCATGTTTTAAACTTAACTAGATATTTCTTAGAAGCTTAAGCTAGAAAAGAGGCTGGAAACCAGATGCATCGCAGTAAACTTTGGAGAGTCTAACAATTTCTTTTACAGAAAAGAGACCCATCAGCTTTTCATTTAGATTCCGTGACGCAGAGAGCATTATATTTATGGTCTGATGGAGCTGTTATGAAACTTTCCAGATAGGTACCACTCGCATGACCTATAAAGCTACAAGGTACGCTTCTTCCCATCCCTTTACCTTGTATTTATTAGAACCCTCTTGTCTTGATCTTCTTTTGGCCATTTTGGGTGGTGTGGAAAGGGAACCGCCCTTCCCAACTCTTCATCAATCGCGTGAGGCAGAAGTATTGATGTGTGGGTCTTACTTTAACATAAATGACAAAATAGCATAGCCTTTAGAAGGCCACACTAGGTAGCCTGAAAAAGATAAGATTAAACCATCGTGGCCTTAGGGTCCATTTGATTGGGATGTATTAAATTATGAGATAATTTAATGATTTATAAAAATTATTAATATTAAAAAAATAATTATAAAAAAAAATAATTTTTATTATATTTAATTGATAGAAAAATTACTCTGTAAAATAATACTGAAAGAAATTTATTACGTTTGGTTGAAGATAATCCTATATAGGAATATGACAAAAATTACAAATATATCTTTTAACATAAAATAAGTTTTTAATACTAGGAGAGTTTTGTTATCTCCAATTAGTTTTTATATAATGACTATAATCATATAGTCTTTTTACATAATGTCATCTCTATTTTAATTTTTTTTGTAAAAATTTTTTATTAAATAAATTTGAAAAAATATCAGAACAAATTTAATGATTACATATGCAACTTTATTGAGGATATTTTTGTCAAGCATAGATTACTATCACTTGAAAATTTATCAAATATCAACCCTTCATAGTATTTATTTTACCTCCTCTCTTTCGAAAATAAATATGAATTCATTAATTTTTTTACCATCTCTCTCTTTTATTTTTCATATAATATGAAAATCTAATATAAAATTTATTTTTCTATACCAGATCACCCTCAATCAAATGGACTCTTATTGTATTATACATATAAAATTGTTAGCATATCAACGAGGGGTCTTACGTTAATTTAATGAGGACTCATTCACGTTTATTTAGATGCATGTTAAAAAGAACTTAAATCCAAATAATACTTTCGAGCTATTTTTTTTTTTTTTTGGTAAGATCCTGCATTGTATGTCGGGAGGATGGTATGGGATTAGAGAATCCAAATATATTACTTTTTGTCTCATAAAACCTAATAATTGTGGTGCGCTCTTTGGTTGGTTGAATCCTTAGAAGGGTGCCTTTGTTGGCTTAGAGATATATCCACGACACTTCTTATCACATATCTGCCATTTTATAATGTATTGCAATATATTTTACCTAGGGGGGAAGGTGCGCAATTCAATGGCCCCAGATAAAGTATGAAGCCACGTAAGTTGCCACTCAGGTATGAAAAAAATGTTCTTTGAGTGACTTGGTTCTCAGTTCAGTAATGGTTGACCTCTGCTTTTATCTTGACAAATCAGATACCGAAATTGTAGATGCTGATTTGGACTTGAAGTTAGAATGGTGATAGATATAGAAGTATAGAACACATAGGTTTCAAATCTGAATCAGATATTTTGGACTCAATCTTAAACTATGAATTGACTTAACAAATTGTAATTAGATCATAGAAATAATGAAAAAATAAACTTACAAAATTAAAACCTAGTTTGTAAAAGAAGGATCGACAGATTTTATTACAACATGACATCAATTTATCTTTCCCATATGTGTTTAGTTACCAAAGAAAAGCAATTCATAGATAATGGTTAGAATCCAGGACTATTGATGTACTGAAAAATTTAAAGAGACGTAGAAAGAACCGTGTCAAAATTGTGAAAAATCTGATAAATATACGGTTAGTTGTCAGCTAGTTACATAGCATATATAATTATCACAAAGGAGGTATTTTCTTATTAGAAAAGCCACATATAATTTAAAATAGTGAATGTGAGTCCGTTACTCATGCTAATCATTGATATTTGTTTATAATATCATCACCATTGCAGCTCATGCAAACGTTGTTCCATGTGAAACACAACCAATTTTCAAGTTGTAATCATCCAAAGGGATGACACTAATCTGATAATTAAGAATAATGAGTGCCAGATAGAGCTCTTTCACTAAGGTCCAATCAGTTTGGTGCCCGATGTTGCACCGTTTCCACAAGAGAAGATAAGATGATAGGCTTGCTTTATTAAAGAAAATTAGATAAGCTAAACTATAAGGGCCATGCATAGGAGAAACTATATCCTATATGGTATGCATCATGTGGCCGTGTATGCCGCCAATTACGATCGTTCATTTCTATAGAGATGCACCAATACAAGCACTTGATAAATGGATCCATAAGAACAAGCAACTGTGATTAGCGACATGCATAACCATTTGGTACGCAATATTTAGAATATAAAGTTCTCTTGGCATAGAGTGAGCATAGATGGAGAGAGAGAGAGAGGCTTTGCTCCTCCAATGCTCTCCAATCATTGGGGCATTATGGGTGAAGGATCCTGTTAAGCTTTTTTTCGGATGGTTTCCATGTTATCTCTTCCATTATAATCGCCCTTGGCGGTATAATTAAATAATCCATTAGTCAGACAATTGGGCTTCCTAAACATATTTGATAGGCCACAAAAAGTGGCTCCAACCAACAAGAATACATAATGGCTTATGGACTTTTCTCAACCAAACAATATTCCACTAGCTATAGTAGTCCTTGTCTCCAAAGCCATGCAAGCCACAATTAATGGCTGTGCTTTCTCCTTGGCCTTTTGAGTGCCCTGCAAAGTGCACTACAAGTTGGGAAACCGTTCAAAATTCTCATGAGTGTGGGCCATAAGTCAGAGTTTGATGTGAAGCATTTGGAACCAAACAGTGCATTCGATTAGATCTAAATGCAAAAGAGTGAACTTGCAATTCCAATATGAGATGAACACCTGAAATAAAGTGATGGAATGCAGTGGGTATTTGAAACTTCTTTTTTTTTCCCCATCAGACACTGAACAATAATTCAAAGCAAAATGCTCTCTCTTGCAATTCAAACTGCATAAAATTCTTCCCTCAAAATATAAAAGATCATAGAATTCTTCTATTTGGTAAGAACTGCATCAAATCCTCACTCAAGTTTCACTTTTCCATTGAGAAGCTGGCATGGGGGCCTTGTGATGCAAATATGTGCTGAGCACTATTTTGCCAAGGCAAATCCATAGAAATAGGAAGCTTCACTTTGGGAGCCAAAAGAAAAAAAAGGCAAAGCTACAGTATGAAGTGGGATAGTGATAGAATGGCCATGATGAAATTTGTGGGGCTATACAATGTTTAGTTGCATCTTTCTCGATAATTAACCATGATTATATCGCGACCAAGGCCAAAACTAGCTCACCAGACCCAAGGCTACTGAAACTGATTTTAGGCTTTGATTAGGCTAATAAAATCTTATCTCCTATTTCTGGATATCAACATGTCAGTTATTTTTATTTATCCTTTTTTTTTTTAATTTTTTAACAGGGGCACGAGTGGGTCAGATGTACCTGGACTAAGTCAGAGCCTCACTCGAACTTGATTCATAGGTGAAAATTAGACCTAATTTGTGGATCAAATACTAACATTTGCGCCGGCTAAAACATATGAACCTGACCATGACCTGGACTTTGAGCCTATAAGTAAGGTTAAGTCACTGAGCTGGACCTCATGGCTCTCATGGGTAGGTCTGACCCTTTGATCTGGGCCGGGCTTGACTCTCGAAAGATCGGCCCAACAAGAAGGCCCCAACAACACTGGAACGTAGTGCGTAGACGTCTCTTGTACCACCTTATGGTCTTGTTGTGACAAATGGATGGTCTTCCCAACCCAAATATTACAAAAGAAAAGGATTAATCTGTCCAGCCATAATAAGGTAATGTGGGATGTTTCACCATTGCCCTCCAGAAGTTATTGAGAGAAAAAGTGTAACAAGTATACAAGACAAAGAAAACAAACAGATCAGAAGATGCACAAGTATCTACTATTGCAGTGGAAGCACAATCAAAAAATGAGACAGATGGATCAGCTGTTGGGCAGAGATAGGATGACTTAGTTGTAGTATCCCTTCCATCAGAAAGGAAGAATGGTCATACCTTTGCCTCTCTTGATTGAATACCACCTCCTCTTGGTGGATATGTGAAGCTTCTAGCTCTCTAACTTTTGTGCAGATCAGTGGCTAAAAATTTTGTGGCTGAACATGGCTCTATGGCTTGCTGCTGACTCCTCTCCCCCCCCCCCCCCGAATTTTGTGAGATTTTGTTTTCATTTGACATTTCAGCATGTATTTAAGCTAGACTAAGGTCAAACATCTAATTTGATTGCACACCCTCTCCCTACAACAACCAAGGAAAAAAAAATCTTTTTCTTCTCAAGCTCATCTTCTTTCATTTAACATAAGCAGCAACAAAAAAAAAAGTTTTGCATATAAGTTATTTATGCTGAATCAAATTTGTTACTTCCCTTAAAATTGAGTAATTTATGAAATATCAAAAAATCATGCACAAGACAAGCATCTGCAACATTTTTTCAATCGTTCTAGCCTTACAATTGTTGAGTTTGTCATAGAATTAATGACTCCATATTTGCAGTCAATTCAACACTTTTTGGGGTGTCTAAAATGGGCCTAGACCAAAACGGGCCGGATCCCCATTTCGAACCTAGTTCCAGTTCGAACCAGCATTGCTCCATCCCATCCCATCTTGCTTTGAAGCCTCTCTCTCTCTAAAAAATTCTTTGTGCATCACGGGTGATGTAAAAAATCTAATGTGAAGCGCAAAGCTTTATGTAATTGATTCATATAGCCATCACTTTCCAATATTCATTTAATATCCGCAGTTCTATTTTTTTTTTAAAAAATTTTATATGACGAAAATAATTCTACTCTTTGAAAAAATTATGATATCCTATGATATATTATGACTTTCTACATGCAAAATATCATAATAATATACTCCAAAAAATTATAACATCCTACATCAAATTATGACTTGTGCATGCAAAATGTCTTAATATAGTCTAGGATGTTGTAATATGATCTAGGATGTCATAATATAAAAGAGATATTTTTGTCTAATCATTTTTCAATACGTATTTAATATATATAATTTTATTTTTTTATTTAAAAATTTGGAATGATGAAAATATTTATATTTTTTAAAAAAAATTTATGATATTCTATATCAAAATTATATACGTAAAATATTATAATATTTTTATACGTAAAATATCATAATATAGATATACGATGTCATAAATTTTTAAAAAATAAAAATATTTTTATTATTTAAAATTTTTAAATTAAAAAATAAAATTATAAATATTAAATATATATTAAAAAGTGACAGCCACGGAGATCAATTATAGCGGGGCTCCGGGTTGGATTTTCTGCACCGCCCGCGGTGCACAAAGTTTTTCGCCTCTATCTACTGGTGCCGACCGTATCCCTCGCTCCAAAATTTTCAAACCCTAACCCTATTTCAAATTCCACGCTCTCTCCTCTCCATCTGATGCCTCATTTGGTCATGGAAGTCCGCCTCCTCGTCCTGTCCACGGGTGACTTTCCGTCTTCTTTGAACCAAATTTCACTGTTTTTTCATTTTTTTCTTAAGGTTTACTTGATTCCTCAGGTGAAATTTTATTGCTTTAGCTTTGTTACGTTGTTTTTTCTTAATTTTTGAACTCCTGTTCTTTATCTTTTGCCATGCAACTTCTTGACTATGGCTTCTCATGTTTTCCAGGGGCTATGAGTATTTTTCCCCCTTGCATTAGATTTGGATTTTTGACTTGGTTGGGTCTATTTTTCGGTGAAGATCAATTTGAATTCATAGTATATTGTTTTCCCACGGGTTTCTAAGCTTGGTAAAGCCGTAGACTCCATTTTTATCTTTTTACATAGTTATGTAAATTTTGCGTACAAGTGTTTCAAGTAGGAGTTCTAAAAGTCTGTTTTTTCTATTTCTATTTGAATATTGTTTGCTTGATATGTTTGTACTTAAGGATTCTCATAAGTCATAATTGCAATGTTGAAAAATAATCCCCAATATAATGCTACTCTAACACCCAATCCACTTGTTTATGAAGATCTCATTGCTGCTGATTAAAATAGAAATAACATTATTGAATTATATATCTACCACTGAAGTGAATAAAGTATGCATAATACAATAGTTGACAGTCAAGAGTCAACCACTTTTCTTTGATCATTATTTAAATCATATGGCCATTAATGGCCGTTGCAACATCCCTTATTTAAGCCTATGTTTTGCACTATGGCAGTGTTCTCAAGAATTTATGTTTTGTGTGTACTTGTTTCGTTTTATATTAGACATCATTTTTATGTCAATATAGTTGAATCTATGTGCTTTCATTTTTTCTTTAATGTTAGGGGTTTTCAGCAAGCCTTATGACAACGTAGGCAACAATCCAATCAGTCTTCATAGTGGAAGTGGCTTAGATATGGGCAATTGTGGGTATATAAGGTCAATTCAGTATAAGAAAAGAAGGATGTCTGTTGGTTAGGACATGGCAGCTTCTTTACCCACTTTGCATTCTTCTTATTATTTTGCAAAACCCTAGATTGACAAGCTGGCAACCAGTGAAGTTGTTGATTCTGGTTACTGCAGCAGGGTTCCAAACCTCGTGGTTGGAAGCGTGCGTTATGGACACATTAAATTTTTTTTGTTGTACTGATGTTAGAGGAATGAATCTGGATCATATATCATCAAGTTTGATAGGCATTCTGTGGTAATGTATGAAAATGAGATTGGCAAGCCTGCAGTGGGTCATGTTCTTAGCAAAGTTGCTGAAGTGATCCTGTTCCTTCAGTTGAGATCTTTGGGTTCAAAGGTTTGGAATCTAATAGGCTTATTAGCAAGTTGCAGAAAATTGCTGACAGACAGCCAGCCTCCCTTCTTTCATTTAACTCAGTTAACTGTGAGTGGAAATTTCTCATCCCCCATTTCAGCAGATTTGAATTGGATGAAAATGAACAAGATGATATTATCATACATGATGTTAATGTTCAACTGGCTGCCGAGATAAAAAGAACCTCAAGTACATTCTGAGGGACTGGTTTTATCTTATTCACTTCTGGCTATCTTGGACTTGATCTGTGCAGATGCAAGAAATGAGGATATTGATGTTTCCTGTATGAGATGAAGGTGAAGAATTTGATGGTTCTATTCCACATAACAACAGATATAATATATGAAGGCAGTTTCACCAAGCTCTAGTGCCAAAAGTTTGAATAGTAGGACTCCTTTTCAAGGTTCTTCGCAAAAAACATTTAGTAAAGCTAGTCCTCTTGCTGTGCAAAAAGCAGTACCACAAGCTATGCAACATAAATAGTTCTGACTTAAACCATGCAGAAACATTCTTATGACTGGGCAAAACAAGGGTTTGCCACTGAGGCTGACAAAGATTGAAGGCTTTAAATTGGTGGAAAGGCAAGCAACTTCATTTTCTGGAGGACATTTGAAAAACATAGTTGATGCTGCACTCTATATGGGAAGATCATTTCATGATGGACGGAACCGAATAGCATCCTTGTTCATAGTGCTACACCAGTGGGCAGTCCCTCCGAGTATGTTATCTCCTGTAGTTAATTGTACAGAAAGTTGCAATAGATGGAGCTGTTAGAGATGAAAAAAATAAAGTTAAGAAGGAGCTTGTTGATTTGTGTTTTTCTACCTGCTGGATCTGCACGAGTTGCTAGACCATGAAGCCAATGAATTGAACCCGGGTTCTTGTAAAATAAAGCTTCAGAGAGTTGCATGCAGTTTTACAAGTCTCAAAGATTTGCAGAGGTTATATTGGGATAGTTTAGAAACAACTAGAGGTCACATAACATTCAGTTCAAGAAGGATGATCCAATGTTGAAGGTTGTAACTACTAATTGTACCTTAGGAAAAAAAAAAAAAAAAAAACTACCAAGGACAACTTATATGTAGGTCATATAGAATAAGTAGAGATTAGAGCTGAGCTAAAGGATATCAAATTAAATTGATGATCAGAGGATTTATATTTTTGTATTTAATGAAGTACTAAAGGTTGAACAGGAACAAGGTTTTCCACTTCAACGATGCAATACCATTAAAATTGTTAGATATCATTATATCAAAATATCATTTTGTTTCAACTTTTAATTTCTTGAAGCTAGCCTTAGATTGGATTTATTTGGCATGAAATAATGGTTGTTGCAAGAGCATAATTTTCATTCATCCCATCGATGGCACTACAATAGTAATAGCCCAGCATCAACCAAGAAAGAAAATGCATTCTTATTAATAATAGTAAGATTCGAATTTTTTAAAGAAATATTAATCAGATGTATTGTGAAACAGAAAATATGAACTCAATAATTATTTTTCTAATGTATAACCTCAGGTGACGGAAATAACCATCATAACGGTGCCGTTATTTTTAAAGCAAGAACCGAAACGGATCTTCATACTTGGGCCGCTTGGCCATCATCGATGGCCGCATGCTTACTAGAAGACAAACACATCGTCGAATGTTTTCTAACTCTCCTTCGCTCACGGTTGTACACCTTCTAAAGCCCTAAAGCTAACCCTCCACTCCTCTCCCGGGGACACCTCCGAAGCCCTCCCCCATCTCCATCCATGGCCACCAAAAAGCGCAAGGCCGACCAAGAAGACGACTTCCTCTCCGCCCACAACAACGATTCCGATCACCAATTCCAAATCCTAGACTCGGCCACCGCGGCGGAGGGGGCCGCGGCGCCACCGGTGGAGGAAGACGAGGCCGACGACGAGGATGAGGACGTGGGGATGCTCCTGGAACCGCTGACGAAGGAGCAGCTGATCTCTCTCCTTCGGTCCGCCGCCGCCTCCGACCCGGCCACCCTCGCCGAGATTCACCGCCTCGCTGACCTCGACCCCGCCCACCGGAAGCTCTTCGTCCACGGCCTTGGCTGGGAAACCACCTCCGACGGCCTCCGTGCCGCATTCGCCAGCTACGGCGAGATCGAGGACTGCCGCATCGTCGCCGACAAGGCCACCGGTCGCTCCAAGGGCTACGGCTTCCTCCTCTTTCGCCACCGCCGCTCCGCCCGCCAAGCCCTCCGCCAACCCCAGAAGCTCATCGACAACCGCATGACCGCCTGCCAGCTCGCCTCCACCGGGCCCCCCTCCGCGACCTCCCATCCCCCGCCGCCCCACCATTACACCGCCTCCTTCAATCCTAACCCTAACGCCACCCCCCAGGACAACCTCCCGAGGAAGATCTACGTCGGGAACGTCCACTCCAACATCGACGGTGCCCGCCTCCACGCCTTCTTCTCCAAATACGGGGAGATCGAGGAGGGCCCCATCGGTTTCGACCGCCAGACCGGGAAGCCCAAGGGGTTCGCCCTGTTCGTCTATAAAACCGTGGACGGCGCTCGGAGAGCCCTCGAAGAGCCCAACAAGGACTTTGAGGGATACCTGCTCTACTGCCAGAAGGCAACCGATAGCAAGGCTAAGGCAACATCAGGGGCTGCAGCCGTGGCGGCGGCCCTTCCATCCAATGCTGCCACCACTCCAGACGCGCCGTTGAGCATGGGTGGTGCCAATGGGTCTGGATATGGCGGCACGCTGCCGGATATGGGTTTGGCGCAACAGGCTGCGATTTGGGGGCAAGGGCTTCTGGGTCTCGGCGGGACACAAGCCTTTGGACAGGGGATGCAGCCGAATGCTGCAGTGCTTGCAATGCTGGCGGCAGCTGGACAGAATCCAGGATCTTTCGGGATCAATCCCACCGTGCTTGCGTCACTGAACCCTGCTTTGGCCTCGGCATTGGGTGCCGGAGGCCAGCAGGCTGTGCCTCCGTCTGCAGCCCCTCAGACAGTGCCGTCACAGAATTACGGAATGGGGAACATGGGGTATCAGAATGCTGGGTTTCAGGGACCTCCAGGGTTTCAGGGGCCTCCAGGGTTTCAAGGTCCTCCGGGGTTTCAAGGTCCTCCGGGATATCAAGGTACTCAGCTAGGGTCTCAACAGGGTGTTGGTGGAGGTGGGGGTTCTTATCAGGGTGGGCCTGTTGGACAGGGCCCGATTCCAAGGCCACCAGTTGGGCAAATGGGTGGATATGCACCGCATTAGGTATGCAATCTTTGCAAAAGTTTTTATACTGCTGAAAACACTTTTATATGTTTTTTTGGATTATTTAAAAATGACCGTGATCTTTCCACAGTTGAATTTTATGTTCTGTTCTCATTTTTTTCTTTCTAATTTGTGTTCCCTCTGTTTTTAGTTCGATATCAGGATCGTGGTTATTCGTGTGGTTTAAAGATCAGATGGCTTTTGAATATGTATTGGTGCTCGGAGTGTCGAGAAAGCCTTGTGATGCGGCAATTATTCAGAAAAGGAACTGCTTTTCTTTCAGTTTTATCGCCTTTATTAGTATATGAAATTTGGGTTTAATCTTTTATTATGTTTCTTTCATCCCTTCTCTGTAACTACCTCTACTGGTTCCCTGTAACAGATGATACTGCCGTCGCTAGTAATTTTTTCTTGTATTGATGTCGTTTGGATTTGTCCGTATTCTGCAGATGGTTTCTATGAGAGCTTAATATTCTGCAGTGTTTCTATGATTGTGGTAATATATAGTAATACATTGTTTTTGAATGCTGTTATGTTTCCTAATTTATGATTAATGGGATATCCATCTGTTGGCTATGACCATTGTGGGCATGAGACAACCCTCCTTTCTCCTACAAGAGGACTGCTTTCTGAGTACCACTTATTTGTATGTAAATGTGGAAACGATCCCTTTGTTTTTTCAACTTGATTTAAGATACGCAGAATATGGTTATTTGTGTTTCTGAGCTGTGTCTTAGTTTTTCTGAAAATCCTTATATTGATTTCTGCTTTAGCCTTTAATCGTGCTTGCGATATTGTCCGCTCGTTTCTCATGTGCTGGTCTTTCACCTTGGCAACAATCAGTAGGTTCAACCGTGCAGCATGGCTTACATTTCATCATTTGATCTCTGAACTTGTACATTGATAGATGAGGTTCCATCAACATTGTGCATGCTGTAGACACACTCTTGCTGCATCACTTTTGCTGTAAGTTAAGCCTCTTGCTCTTGTCACTTCTTTATGCTTATCTATGTAGCTTGATTTCTGTAAAATATTAAAGATGTTCATTTCTTGTTAGTAATCCTCTTCGTGTCAATGTGTTCTTAGCATGTTATAATCAGAACATAATTATTGCATGTTGAGAAAATGAGTAAAATAAAGAGCATAGAATTACAAATAAGCAAGTCAGGTTTAATAGCTAATATTCTCATGCATTGTGAATATGAAGGTCTTAGATCTACTTTGTTGTCATGCTTATGTTATGTAGATCATACATAAAAAATCGCTAATGGTATTCAATGTATTCAATTTTTCCATTTGTTGGATGAGCTTTGGTGATTATATATTATTATTAGCCCTAAATCATAGAGGGCTGCCTGACCATTTCATCACAAGTGGATCAGCCAGGTTAAAAGGGAGCCTTTGGTGTCAGTTTAGAACAAAAGCCCATAATAATATGGTCTTCTATTTTTTTTAATTAAAATTCCATGCTTGAAGTGTATTGTGACTTGTTTATAACTCAGTATATCACACCTTACGGTTGCCTCACTGTCTTAATGCATTTGAAGATTTTTCTTTACAGAAACCATTCTCCTCCTTTCACCAAGGAATTTTGTTTTTTTAACCCTCTTTTTTTAAAAATGAGCAACCGCCTTTGTTTAGAAGAAAATTTACATTCCATTATCTATAAGTCAACCATTAATATGTCTAAGTTGTTTTTAGCATGGTAAATTATGCTTATGTGCCACATCTTCACAGAGGCATTGTAAAATGAACTGTTTTATGTGTGTTGTGCAGAGAAAACCTTGTCATTCTTCTCATTCCAAATGTATTTTTAAGTTTGCATATTGTTGGTGCTATGGTTTGCAAAATTGTTTTTCACTTCTGTCATATCATCTTTGTACTCATTTCTGTTTCCTTTATGTTTTACCACATTTTCTGAGGATTGAGCTTTATACAGTTGTCTAAGACTTCTGCCATGCTCATGTGGCTGACCCTGCTTTGGCAGCTGTGATGGGCGCAAGTACCCATAAGTTGTGCACCTATTGGCATTCGTTCTGATGGCACCAAAACAGGGGTATAGGCTGAGGAACATGGCATCATCACTTTACTAGAATGTGGGCTCTCAGGGGTCTCTAGGTTTCATGGTCCCCCCACTGGTTTCTCAATATATGGTGTTTTTTCCCCGTTACGTTCTTTTGAGAGAAGGGGGCCTTGTGTGGTGGGTGGTTTGGTGGGGAATGTAGTTGGTGGTTCATATCAGGGGCACCTTTTGTGACAAAGCCCAATGCCAACCCAAGGGTGGACATGAACCAAACCATGTATCTAGTTCTTGCAAAAAAGTAACTTCTTGCTGCTAATTGATGCTTCTTTTGCTTTTGTTTGATATTGAGATTGTGTTTATTCGTGTCGTTTAAAGATCAGATAGCTTTAGAACTGTATTGGCACATGGAGTATTGAGAAAGCATTCTAATTTTTAAACAGTTCAGAAAAAGAACTTTTTTATTCCCTTTTATGATTGTATATATATTGGGATTTTGTTATTAGTTGTTTTCTTCCCTTCTCTCAAACTGTCATCAGCATTTCTCTATAATGGACAATACCGTTTTTGCTTGGATTTTGTGGAGTTCTGCTAATGGTTTTCATGCGAGCCTAATGAGTACATCACAATGTAACTTTGATGTGGATATGGTACACTAATATATTGTTTTTGGACAGTGTTTCGTTCATTACTTTATTATTACTGGGATATTTATCTGTTTCACATGATCATCATGGAAATTAGAAAAATCCTACCCTCTCCTTGAAGTGAACTGCTATTTTGCCTATAAAAACATATACTTGTTGGACTGGGCGTTTTTTATGCAACTTCTTTTTCTTCAGCTTCATTGCCTTTTATGGATGTATGTATTTTGGGATTTCTCTTCAGTTTCCTTCCCTTCGTTGGAGCTGTCATCACTATTTCTCTATAATGGACTATGCTGTCTGTGGTTGTTATCAGTTTTTTCTTATTAAATGTGGCTTTGGATTTTTGTTGAGTTTTTGTGCTAATGGTTTTCACGGCAACTTGAAGAATAATTCACAATATCATTGAGATTTTAAATTGTATGGGATGGGGTATCCCAGTTTCTCTAATGTATGGGGCCATGATCCTATCCAGGCGGCTGTCCTGTTCAAGTTAGGTTTCTATCTCTTTCTCCCCCTCTTTGCTT
Source organism: Elaeis guineensis (assembly GCF_000442705.2). Classification (NCBI taxonomy): domain Eukaryota; kingdom Viridiplantae; phylum Streptophyta; class Magnoliopsida; order Arecales; family Arecaceae; genus Elaeis; species Elaeis guineensis. The sequence continues at coordinate 67,780,310 of NC_026007.2, forward strand.
TCTTTGTTTCTTTATTTCTTTTTCTTCCTTCTTTCGTTTCTATGTTCTTTCATTTTTTTCTTTTTCTTCTTCGTTCCTTTCTTCTTCTTCTTCTTCTTCTTCTTCTTTTGTGTTCTCCATTCCTTTCTTTCTTTTGATCTCTCTGCGTTTGTTCATACTTTGTGTGCAGAAATGCTTTTACAGGCGCTAGATCTTGAGACACAAACTTGTCACCTTTATAGCTATAAACCTAAGTAGGATGGGCCAGCAATCTGCCACCTTCCACTCACTAACAGCTGCCTACTTTTATCTCGTGCCAGGTGACATGACTGCTACAATATCATTCAGGTTCTACTGGAGGGTGGATTTGGACAGATCAATAGCACCATTCAGTCCATATATCCTGTCTTCCATCGTCGATAAATGAACCTCTATCCTGTAGATTCACAAGATTGAGGAGCTTGGGCGTTATCTGGTGGTTTCTTTGAAGGGAGTTAGATTGAAGCAAACAGACTTACAGTTCATCAACAATCAAATCAATCATCACCTGGACTCATGGAAATGAAGAAACTTATCCTTTGCTAGCGGTGCTACCTCGATCAAGTCCATGCTATGTGCCTCACGTTTTCCCAATCAGTTTCCTAAACTGGTTGAAAGGATGATAAGATATTTTTTATGGGGAATGGTCCAGCCGGTCCAAGTTGCTTACTATTTCTTGGGATGTTGTATGTCAACTGCCATCACAGGGTTTGCTTGGAATTCCAATTTGAAGACTGGGTGGGAAGCTTTGTTGAGTAAATCTGCAGGTAGATTAACTCTGAGCGATGATTGTTTGTGGGCTCGCTTGGTGGCATCTAAGTATTCATTTGCTGGTGATTGGTCAACCTATGAACCTAAAAGACAGTGCTCAAGAGTTTGGAAGATCATCTCCATGGTAGGTAAGCATATTGCCTTTCAATTCTGTTGGTCCAATGGGGAAGGAAGCGTAATAGATACTTTCACTGATCCGCGGTTTAGTTGGATTCCTATTTCAAAAGTGGTCATCACTGTTAATGTGGAGGTGCTTACCGCCAGTCCTGCAGTGAAGTCTTCCTTCCATGGCATTGGGGTATGGAATTGCGGCCTTCCCAGAGCTGCTGGATCAAGAGATTATGCAAATGCCTTGGCCGCTGGAGGAGGCAAGGACTTGGATCTGTTGCGGAGAACATTTCAGAAGGCAAGTTTGTGTACAAGAACTTTACAAGAGCAGGTTTTTTCCCACATCCATGGTGAATTCCCGTATTGCTTGATTGTGGCTCGCAATGTACATATTGTAGAAGGGTGTAGTTTTTCCTCTGGAAACTTGCTTTGGAAGTGCTTCCCCCTGTTGATCTACTTCACCAATTTGGCCTCAGCTATTCCTTATGCTCTACTGTCATGGTGGTGGTGAATTCCTTGATTGTGGTTGCCGCACGGTCCTTCGTGTGGCTGTCAATTGCCCGAGTTGGAATCAGGCCAATGCCTTTGTTGAATCTTCCCTGATGACTGCTGCTGTTTCTAGTGCTCAAAGTAGAGCTTATCTATCTATTTCTGGCAGATGTGGAAATCTCGGAACAATGTATAATCTTCCAGATTTCACCTCAACAGGTAGCCAGAATTTTGCAATGTTTAACAAAATGTTAATCATATTGAAGATTTAATTAATTATGTGTATTTATATGTTTAATGCATATTGTTCATATTTTATTTCTGTGTTATAAGATTTCTAACTTACTTTTACCAACTTTTTTTTTAAATTATTATTATTGAATATTAAGATGAGTTCTTTTGAAAAATTATTGTTGGTGTTTTACTTAATGTATTGATAGATTTTTGGATATCTGGTTTTCTATGTGACAACTAAGTACTTAAAATGCCTAAATTCCTTTTGAATTTTTCCTGCCTTCCGTTTGGCTTAATATACTTAATAAATTTGCATGATGGCAAGTGCCCCTCAAAACGCCCATGATATCAACCTTCAAATGCAATGCAGTGTTTTGCAAATAGATAAAGAAAAAAAAAAAAAGAAAAAAAAAAAAGAAGCTAAACTCTACCAAATTTATCTACTTGCAAGGCAAATTTTTTGTGCACTACGGACGGTGTAGGAAATCCAATGAGGAGTTTGATTGGTCCATATAGTCACTGCTTTCTAACGTATATTTAATATTTATAATTTTATTTTTTTATTTAAAATTTTGAATGACAAAAATATCTCTATTCTTTAAAAAAATTATGACATCTTATGTTTATATTATGACATCCTGTATTGAGAAAATCATAATTTTTGTCTACAGAATGTCATAATATAATGCAGAAAGTCATATTATGCACGAGATGTCATAATTTTTTTTTAAATAATAAAATATTTTTATTATTTAAAATTTTTAAATGAAAAAATAAAACTACAGGTATTAAATACGCATTAGAAAGTAGTTAGACAAAAATACCTCTTTCATATTATGATATCCTAGGCTATGTTATGATATCCTAGACTATATTATGACATTCTGCATGCAGAAAGTCATAATTTGATGCAAGATATCATAATATATACATAATATCATAATTTTCTGAATCATATTGTGACATCCTGTCTATAGAAAGTCATAATATGCCATAGAATGTTATAATTTTTTTCAAAGAATCAGGATATTTTCGTCATATAAAATTTTTAAATGAAAAAATAAAACTGTAAGCATTAAATGTGTTAAAAAATTGTAGATATATAGATTAATCATGTAAAATGATGCACTCCACATTGGATTTTCTACACCATCTGTGGTGCACAAAGAATTTCTCCTATTTGCAAATGGAGATGCAGTCTCGATGTTTGCCCAAATGGGCTGGGTCTGGATCGTGTTCAACCCGGACCTGACCCGTTTGCATATGAACTATATTCTGCAAGTACAGGAGACCAACAAATCAGTTGCTAGGGAATTGGTTCGCTGATCTCTAATTTCTGATTGCCAATAAGAGCACAAACAAACCTCCTTGCACCTCAAAAGCACACATTCGCCACAAGAAAAGGTATCGTCCACGGGTCCACTTGCTCTCATGAGAGCATGCGGCAAACATTTTTTTTTATTAATTTCTGTGGTCTATTTTTGCATCCGACTCCCTCTTCTCTGGTTCTCCGTTTCATTCAAACTTTTTTTTTTTTTTATTTTAATATTTTCAAAATGAGGGGGTCCTCCCATCTTGATCCATGGCAGACTAACCCTAATTTTGGTGATACCATGGTACCGAGTTAAGGAGAGACTAGGACAGGAATAAAGATTAGCGCACTGCAAAATCAGATTCTCCTCATGCTTGAACTAGCAAGCGGCAACATAAGTTAAACTGAAGTTTGGTCATATTTTTGTTTGAAGTTTCAGACTCATACATTATGCTAGATACATTTAAAGCATTTTTTTTTCAAAAAAAACAGCTAAACTCTATAGATTCAGAAATTTGAAAATCATCAAACTACAAAAGTAAGCATATACGATGTAGGTGGATGAATGGATGTGATCGTTGGATCACATCTAAGCCCTCCGTATGGAGACCCATTAAAAGGAGAATAAATTGGAATTTGAGAGTCAAGATCCAAAGAGGATGCGCTAGAATTTTTTTTTTTTATATATATATATATAAAATGAGGCTAATGTGCTTTAGCAGATCGACTAGAATTTGGGTAGTAGAAATTTATGAAAAATGGTATGGTTATCAATTTAGTTGAGAATGATATTGGCTTTTAAATCTAAGATTATCGAGGATAGCTGATGAAATCTAAAAATATTTGAAGAAAATTTATTCTAAAATGAATCAAGGTAGACAATTTGAAATTATAAAATTCAACCAAGACGATCAGGATATTCAAATTTTTTAGTCGGAACTTTTGGAACTATACACCAAACAAAATATACTATCTACTAATCTTTGTCATAGATTCTACTTTGAAAGAAAATGAATTTCTCTTTTCAAAAATATTCTTTTATTCTCTTCTTATTAATAAAATTTTGCTAAATTATCATGGTATGAGCTATTTATGTGATAATTATGACCATCTTGGATCGAAATTTATTCATTTGGATATTGCTTCGTACTTCTCTCATCTGGCTATCAGTTTGATTTATGTTTGGTCTTAGTTATCATTTCATTTAGTTTCAGTTTCATTTGACTCCTAGCTATGATCTATTCTTTTTTTCTTAAAACATTTCTACTTAGTTTTGGTGAGATAGAATCAAAAACTATATCTATTCAGTTTAACGGAAAAAAAAAAAAAACTCTCTTTAAAATTTTATTTTCGAGTTTTTATTAAAAGCAAAGATCATTCTGGAATCTTTGATAGGTCTATTTTAGAGCGTACTAAAAAGCCCAATAAAACAAAAAAAATGCTAGAGTTACGAGGCCATTGAGAGTATATCATAAATTTAAAAATATTTGAAGAAAATTTATTCTCAAACGAATCAAACTAGCTAATTTGAAATTACAAAATTTAACCAAGATGATGGAAATATTCAAACCTTTTATTTGTAATTCTTGGGATTATAAATCGAACTAAACATGATACCTATTAGGGTATATTTGGATGATTAGATCCAAAGCCCTATAAAATTCATGACTTAACCATCAAAATTATAAAATTATATACTAGAGTAGGCTTATTTTACAACTGTTTAGGATTAATTTTTGGATCTAACCATCCAAATAGGTTCAGTCTCATCATAAATCCTGGTTTTGATAAACTTAACAAGTTTCTCTTCAAAAATCTTCTGTCTCTTTCTTGTCTTTAGAATTTCGCCAAATTATCAATTTATTCGGTGGTCCGGGTTCGAATTGGTAATTTTCTTGGAGTACCTATTTCGGTATCTAAAACTGATACGAACCCAACCGGATCCCACAAATCTCTACCTTCATAACAGTACATGAATCGCAATCGGATGATGTTGCCGTCCGGCCCGTTACCAGCCGAAATATATCTTCTAGATTTTTTTGGTACGAAAAATATCTCTTAGTTAAAGCAGACCATCACACCACGTCAAGTTGCTGCCGCAATCCACTGGAATGGAGCCACGTTGACCGATCTGGAATCTTTTAACCGTTCGCGAGGGAACAGTTCACGCGTCCCTTCCGGGCGTTGACGTGGAGCAACCGCGCAATTTGCACACGTTTCGCATACAAAAACTCTACGAGAACATTTCATCTAACCGTCCACGTACCCTGATAATCTGATGAACCTCCTCGTGAGAACGCGTGGCAGACGGTTCCTCTTACTCCTGTACACGGTCTTTTCGCAACTGAGACTCTCTGGAAGCTTCTTCGACCCATTCTTGTTCACGTGCATGCGGAACGAATCTGGCTTTTTGAAAAAATCACGAATTATTACTTCCTGACGACTGAGATCTTTCTTTGGCATGGAAATATGTTGGCCGAGTAGATTTTATAAAACGAACTCTCTCGAACTTAAAATGTTTATAAAATACACTTTATAAAAATAGGAGGACCCACTACACGACAAATCGAGAAACCTCGAGAAGAGCTGGTAATTTGTACCACAGTTGGTCTCAGCTCACCTATCGCCTCTCTGTTTTGCGTGGGTGTGGGTGGGTCGGCAGACGGAACATGGGTTGGGGGTGCTGAGTCAAATGACGGGCTGATATGAACGGAGCCTGATTTTTTTTAGGTTCCAAATTTGGGTCTTAAGTTGATTGTCTAATTAAATTTTGATATGTTCCAAATTTGGTCTGCCAATCGTGGACTGACACATGGCACTAACGAAAGTTTGGTACGATTGATCCAATGGAAGGAAAGCCCAAGAATTAACTCTTCACTTGATTCTAGATTTTAGAATTCAATCGAGCAGGAGCAAAGACTCCGTATCTGGCTCAAGATAATCAGATATGTGACCTTCTGTCTTGTCTTCTTATTGCATATAAATCGACGCCTCTTCATCCACCATACGCATCATTTCCATTATTGGATCAGATTTTGATGGCAATAAATATGAACTAGATTGGATTATGGTAAGCTAAAATTGTTAAAATTTTGGTGGATGAGTAATTTTATGAAATATGGTAATCATCCCTTGATTTGCCTATTTTGGAAGACGGGGATGATAGGTCATTATCCACTTTCTCTAAGCAAAATAGTAGTAACATAGGTAAGACAAGAAAGTTCGTTTATATTGATATTTATAGTTCGCTATCATCTTTTTATTTTGCATAGATATTTGTTCATAAAATAGTCATACTATGTATAGAAAAAAAATAATGAGAAGTAAACGTTAGAAGGAACAACAGTGAAAGATCTAGCATTCTTGTTAAGGACAAAATCATATCAGGATGTAATCCGAAACCATACTAGCAAGTTAGATAAATAGTTTGGTGCGTATGAACTCTGACTTTGATGAGATCTACATCTTGTTATCCCAAACTTAGAAATTTATTGCATTTCGGAGTAATTTCATCTGAATAGCTGAAGCATATTCCATCCACTTTAACCCAAATGGTTTCAATCTAATGCTCTTTTTAGCTGATTAGACAACAAACTAGGTCACGAAACTGGGACGCAAATAACCAATTTTTAGAATTACCAGGAGGTAACGCCAAGTGAAGGTAACTACATCCTAATATTTTGCTAAAATTACAAGCTATACGCTTGTGTTGCTAAATTCTAACTAACATCTAGCCTCCATCTACCTCTGCTAATTTTTAACCACAAATCTTAACCATGGTTAACAAAGCGGTAAGTTCAGCCCCTGCAGCAGGGGAATCCTATTCCCATCCACTCCAGCCCCCACTGCCGATGGCACGCCCGTCGGGGCCCACCCAGCCTTTTTAAAGAGGCCTCGATTAGAACGGTCACTGAGACCCAAAACCGCGGATTATTTTAACCATGGGCTAATTAATTTCCCTTCTAATCCTCACCTGTCCTTCCCCACCTATTTCTACGGGCAGCCGATAGCCTCCGTTCGCCGAGCTCGCCGCGCCTGCCCGCCCTGCCCGTCCTGCCCGTCTTCCCCCATCCCTCCTCCCCCCTTCGCTGAGGGACCAAAAAAAAGTCTCTCAACTCTCTGCTTCGAGTCAAGGCCGTCGCTGCTCTCTCCTCTCTGTCTTTCTCTCTTCCTCTCCTTCATTCTCGGTCTTCCGATCGAGATCCGACGGTCGACGATGAGCGGCGCCGTCTTCCTCAGTTCCAGCTCGTTTTAGCGCCGGAAAGCGTCAGATCCACGCTTTCCCTTCTCGGATCTCTCTAATAGGTACCTTCTCTACTCCGATCTCGTTGTTTTCTTGTTGAAATTCCCATTTTCTACTTAGAAAATGATTTTTGCGCATATTTTCTAGTGATTCCGGTTCTAATCCCGGCGTTTAAGGCACTTTCTTACTCGTTTTTGAGATTTCTGTTTTTTTCCTCCAAATTTTTTTGTTTTTTTCTATTTTGGAGGTTTTCGCTCAGACTAACGTTCTCCGCCGAGATTCTCACAGGTTTCCTTTGATTTCCTCTTTGATTTCATACAATTTCCCCCTTTTTTCCCCAAAATTTTGGGGTTTTGATGGGTTTTTCTCCCATGTCGATTTTTTTTTTATAGGTAACTTTTGTCTGGAAAAATACTAAAAAAACTTAAAATTCGGTTTATTTGAGTTCTGGTTAAAAAAAATGATTTTTGTTGGGACAATAATTGTTCGGTTCGTTGTTTAACGGTTTCCGTTCCATCTGACGGCTCGTGTTCCATCTCTCACGTCCTCCTCCCGCTTCCCAGGCTCACCGAGAACCGAAATCCCGGCCGCCGTCCCCAAACTTAAAAGAAATGGAAACAGTGATGCCGCCGATGGCCCCTCTGGCCCCGCTAACGTGCGCCGCCGAGGCTCTTGCCGCGGGTCTCCTCACCGCCATCCTCGCCAAGCCCTATGTCCCTCCCCCGGTAAGCTTAACTTCTCCATTAACCCTTTTTTAATCCGTTTTAGACCCTCTTAATTATCATTTACGGCTCAACTGCTACCGAGAAATCTTTGGTGTCAAGGGCTCCGGGCTTTCCTGCGCGGCTGCGCCTGGTTGGCCGCGGTCCGGACGCAGAGTGGAATATGATTCGGTTTTTAGGTGTGCTTGGGTTCCGCGGTGGCCGGTGGGCCCTTTGAGGGTAGTCTTCCGAATATTCGAATTCGGGTGCTTTTATTATTAATACTTTATTTGCACTCCCATTTTTTAAACTTTTCACGCTTTGACCTGGTGATATCGGGAGACCAATCCGGTGGAGTGGTTGAAGCGGGCCGCGCCTGCAAATGGAGTGAGAATATCATATTCGTAATGCATCATCTCCCACTTTTTTTTTTTTTTTTTTTTGTGTGTTTTTTTTTTAATATTTCTGAGACTGTGACCGGTTGCTGAGACGGTAATAATCAGTTGGTGTGGGAGATGCGTGTTAGGGGGGCTGGTGGTTGCGAATATCGTATTCGAAATATCTTGTCACTTTTACTGGTTCGCGACGTGCGTGCGAGACCACTATCGTAACAGTAGGTGGACACATGTTCTAAGTTTGGTGGAAAATTGCTATCCCTTCTTTTGGCCAATGGTATTTCCAGATGCCTCACTTGGAAATTACCATGATGCAGTCGTGTGGAAGGTCTACCATGTGATGTTGTACATGGGCAGATGGGACGTGTCCTGAGGACAGTGTTGGTTGGTAGATCTGATGTCACTTGTACAAATTTTGTATGTGAGTGCTTGAAAGATAGCATTTCGATTGTTCTTGGATTGGTGAGGCCATATCTTGGTTCTTTCACTTCAATGTTTAATAAATCATTAGAATGGGAATCTTTTTTAACCAAAGCTGAAATGTTTCCAATGGCAATGGTTTTGGTCTTTAGGCAAGAACCATAACATTATGATTGTTCTTGTAAGCTTGCTTGTTTGATGTCTACTTGTCTAGGATTCACTTTGGATAATTTTTTATTTGTTTCCATTTAATATCTGGTCATTCTCATTTGAAAGTAGTTTTCTTATTGTTCAGGATCCACTCTTCAGTATGCCTGATTTTAAAGTGGAGAGGCAGAAAAATGAGAAAACTGAGCCTGTTGATGCTGATGATGAAGATAGTGATGAAGATGGGCATGGAGAAGATGGTGTCTTTGGGGAGGGTGAAGAGGAGCTCTCAGACGAAGATGGGGAGGGATATGAGAACACGAACAATAACAATAGCAAGAAGGCCCCAGGTGGCGATGCTGGAGGTGAAGAGAATGGAGAGGAAGAGGAAGAGCCAGAGGAGCAGGAGGATGGTGATGATGATGATGATGATGACGACGACGACGACGATGACGAGGATGATGATGATGGTGGAGATGATGAGGAAGAGGAGGTCGAGGGGGAGGAGGATCAGGACAATGAGGATGAGGAGGAAGAGGATGAGGACGAGGCACTTCAGCCCCCAAAGAAGAGGAAGAAGTGAAAGCCTTTGTTTTTAGCTTGAAAGTCTTCTTTTGTTCTTTTAGCGGATCCTTTTTCTTTCTTCTGTCCCCATCCTATCTCCTAACTTTGGTGTTATCTTATTTTAGAGTGATGTTGACGCAACTTTTAGCATCAGTTATCTATGTAGGATTATGGTTATGTAATTGCTGTAGAGAGCTTCATCAAGACAGACAGAACCAAATTAGCCAGTGAAATCATTTAAACATGGCTGCTCCATTCAAGAATGAAGCTTAATTTTAGAAGACACCGACTTTTCCATTTCTATAGCTACTTGCATGAATGTGTAGATCATGGTTGGTGTTACATCTGTTCATGTGAATCATCTGGGTCTGGCTGGTTGCATTTAAGTGAATTTATCGCAGTTTTAATTGCTGCAACTGACTCATATCTAATGTCTTTTGATCTCTTGGTGCACACCACAATTGGGCAGATGCGGTTTAGGGGTGGAGGACCAAACCCTCGGCTGTCACGTGTCGAGAGGAGTGAAGAATGTTTAAGAGTAGGGAAAGGCATGGGTTGAGAGGAATAGAGAAGGTTTGGGGAGGGGGAAAGAATCTAATCCAGTGTTTGATTAGGCATGGTATGATTTGGAGTGTGTAACTGCAATTTACATATCAAGGATCCTGTGCAGCACTTTGATCACTGACAGGTAGTTGAAGGAGTAGACTTGCTGCATACTAACTAATTGCAGTGTTTGCTTTCATATAATTGCGTTTGGATATTGGAGATTGAGTTCAAAAATTGAAAGGTGCTAGCTATTAAAGTCGATAAAATATTTTGTGATAGTTCCAAGAAAACCTTGGTCTACATTCTCACTTTCCATGGATTTGGAGGTTTAGAGATGGTGAGAGGCTTCCTTTCGTGCCTAAAAGGTTGGGGATGTTTAGAAGAGAGCTATCCTTGAAGCATAACCTGTTATCTATGGACCTCATGCGCCAAGAAAAAGATGCAGGGATCATATAACTAATAGGATTACCTGATAGACAAATGCCAATTACATACATATCTTGCTCCCTTCCCAGGGTTTGGATAGAGCTTGTTAGCCAGTCCCTGGGCTTGATGGCATGCCACGGTTATAAATGCACTCAGAATTTTGTTCAACTTTGAACTAATACAAACAGTTAACAAACCATAGACTTTGTAACGTTGATGATTTCTTGTAGAAATCTCCTACTCAGAGAGGTGCATTTGTCGATGTTATAGAACAAGGATTATATATGCCTATGTAGTGGAGGTGCTTGTGTTCATGCAACCTTCAGAGTATTTCCTTGCCTTTATTCCCTGGTATACTAATAATGTGCTGAAAAGTGGATCAAAGATTGTAGCATTTGGCTAAACACTTGGTGATTGCTTCCTGGCAGTTGAGGTGGCACTGGTTGTGCTGGTCACCTTGAGGAAGCTCGACGCAGTTCTCCGAGATGCACACGCCCTTCAGGTCAATGCACCAGTGCTCACACCATAACTCATCGGCCTCTGGGTCTGGATCAGATTGCAGGCCACCACCGAGTGGCCGAGCCGCACTGTAGACCACAAGCAAAAGGAGCATCAGACCAATGACCTTCTGGATCACCATGGCCATTTTCTGGGTTCGATGTGGTATGTCTCAATGGGTGTCTCTGGGGCTCCATATGTAGAGAGGAAGGGTTCAAGTAGTTTCATAATTGGATTAGTACAGCACTTAATGTGTGACAAAAACTGTTCTGGGTGGCCAAATGGTGTGCACTTTGAATGTCCCAAGGGAGGTCACCAAGTGTGTGGCAATCTTATAAGTAGGATATGATATTGCTCGATGAGTTTGATATGCCTTTACGTGTAGGGAAGGCAATTGAGGCTAATGTCCCATTTAACTTGCTGCGACTATAAATAGAATTGCAGTTTATCAGGTTAAAAAACTTCATCCAGATTCTTATTAGGTTGTGCTCAGATGTTCTCCTATTCAAATTCAACAACTAGACGTATCATGTACAATGTCATGGATAAAATTTTCTTTTCTTTTATTTTCCTTTTTTGTTTCCTGAAAAAAAATCTAGAGAAAGATTGGAATCTGTCAGTACTTTCATGTTTAATGAAAATTGACAGAGATCTTTCTTGTTAGCATCAGCTGGTGAAGACAGCCATGACACCCAACTATGGTTTAGATTTTGGAGAATTTGATATGCCATCAACCATCACCTTTTTCATGATCAGATAAGTCCACCCAAAAAAGTGTGACAGGCAGAAGATAGAAGCATTATGATGTGGTTTCATGATTTCTGTTCCATAAATGGTTCTATAAAGCAGTTCCCATCCCTTCAACCTAGGTAATGGGGTTTAGGACATGGAAACATGTATCAAATAGCTTGTATATTGAGATCAGACGCTTATCATAGATATGCATTAAATATTCAGGTCTCTGGCCAGAAAACAGCTAGAAATGTTTGGTTTTTAATAAAACACAGTTTAACTCCACTAGCATGCAGGTGAACTCAACTTAAACACCATGTTAAAAAATAATTATCCTGTCATTTTCTTGGGATATTGTTGCGGCCAATCCCCTCGTCGTCCGATCGTCGGAGACGCATACCTGCAAGGAAAGTCCTCACTGACCGGAGATATCTCCGACGGAGACCCTCCGATGCTTAAGTCAGAGAGGAGACCAGGTAACAGGAGAAAAAACCAGGGGCTCAGCGAGAGAGAGAACTTACCAAAACTGTTGCCTTATCCCGTTTTATAGTAGAATGCGGTATGGTCCCGCCATTAATGGTGTAGACAACTGGAGAGTTGTCAAATCGTCGGGGGCTATCAAATCATCGTGGGTTGTCAAATCATTGGAATTAATTCATATCCTTGGTAGAACAATGTCCCATGGTGGTCGTACAGCATGTCTTTGGCAGGACAACAGCCCATAGCAGTTGTATGGCATTTGGATGGGTTGGCCGACTATATGTCGGTATTTGATTGACGGAACGTCGGGTGATGACTCGAAAATACCGTCGGCTGATCTGGTGCCTTGTGGAAGTCGGATGTCGGTTGCCACCCCCGACAGTGAGTCGGTGATATGGATTCGGTCGCTCGGTCGGTTGAAAACAGTATTGGCCTGTTTGGCCGGCATATCTTTGGCCGGATATTGTCGGCAGTCATTGTCGGAGTCGTCTGTCCGTCCGATGGGTAGAGTCAGGCGTCGGTCGGACCGTTTCGAGGATAAATCAGCATATAGGGGTAAGCCGGTATATCCCAACAGTTGCCCCCCCCACTCCTGAGTCTGATGTCGTGTTGGCCCGCGTTACCACGTGGGCAACGGCCTCGGGCAAAAGGAGTGGTTTTCCATCACGTCATGTCCCAACTCTGGCGACCGTACCAACGAACGATCCGATGTCAGACGTCTCATCGGGAATGCAAACCATCATCGGTTAATTAATTCTGAGATGCGATTTTTCCACCATGCGTCAGGGGGCTATTGGGCCGGAACCGTTTGCACGGATGGAGGCGACATGGATGGAGGCGACGTGGCTCGATCTGGAACAGGTGTGTCGAACCGTCGGACCGAGGAAGGGCCCAGACGCTGCCACATGTCAACATCCGGGAAACCCTCATTCGGCGCACTTTCAACTCGACTGTCGAAGGGCCTTATATATATACGGCCACTCGTATCCAAAGCTTCACTTTTTACTGTCCTATTTTTGGCGTTGAGGTCCTATCGAGTTATCCCCCAGTCCTAGATAGTTGTTTCTGTCCTCCTCCTTTGAAAGTTCTTCTCGAAGCTTTTCATTCTTGTCCCTTTGCATCTTCGCTCCCTTTACATTTTCGCTCCCTTTGCATTTTTCTTTTTAGTCTCTTTTCTTGGGGCTAGCGTTATGGCTAGAACCTCTCTTCGAGGAAGTCAGTCGGGGAACCCGACCGATGATTCCCGGTCGACTCCGGAGGTGGAGGCTTCTTCACTTTCGGGGCCGAACGTCGAACGGCTTAGGAAACAATATGGTATCCCAGAGCAGTTTCGACTTTTCGCCCCTAGGGCTGAGGATCGGGTTAACAACCCGCCTTCGGGCCAGGTGGCCTTTTATGTTGAGGACCTTCGGGCAGGTCTTCACTTTTCGATTTCGGAGTTCGTCCGGAATGTCTTAGATTATTACGGGCTTTACCCGGCGCAACTGGCGTCGAACCCAGTCCGATTAATAATCAGCTTCGCTTTGTTGTGTCGACTCTTGCTGACCTTTCCCCGCATCTCTCTCTTTCGGGCGTTCTTCGTCCTCCGACTTCATCCGAAAGTCCGAGGGTAGTGGTTCTTCAATCCCCGAAAGGGCCTTTCATTCATTATCGATCTTCCATCGTCGATCCACGGGTGAAAAAACCAATTTTTCTTCGCTTCTTCTTCGCTACCCCGGGGGTTTCCTTCTCGCTGGGGTGACCCCCAAACTCAGCCGAACGAAAATAGTCGAGTGGCGGTAGAAGATCGAGAGGACTTTCACCGACTGAAGGATATGTCGGTGCCGAAGTAGAGAGAGCTCGTCCGATCTCTCTGCTTCGGCACTGAGCAAGCTCTCTATGACGCCGGCCTAAGTTCGGTTCCCCACTTAGGTACAGTTCAGTCTGTCGGTCATCTTTTGACTTTTTCATCTGTCTTCAGACTTGTGCTAATCTTTCATTAAATTTGCGGGCATGCCGTCGAGAGTAAGAGTAATGGATGCCGACATTCGGCAGCACGCGGATAGGAAGAGACCGGCGCCCGGGGCCGGACCTTCGCGGCCACTCAAGAGGCCCCAGACATCATCCCCGACTGTCATTGCGATGGCGGCTGCGCAGCCTGACATCGAACGAGCATCTGGCTTTGAACCTGTCATCGCCTTATCGGCGCTGGCGGTGCCACCCGAGGTGCCGTCTGAGGAAGGGGTGGCGGAGGGGGTAGCCGAAGGAGTATCGAGGGCCTCGCCCGTGGAAGAGGTTCGGGTCGAACCATGAGAGCCCGAACGACCTGCGGCGGCTCCCGTCGCGTCCTCGGGAGGAGCTCAGTCGAGTTCAAGCTTTCCATCTTTCTCCGACCTCCGAGTTTGGACGACTAATTGGGGGAAGGCTCCGATGGCGCCGGTGGATGACTCAAGGTCGGCGGACCGCGTCGCATTGTCCGACGTTCGGGTTCCCGAGGGAGCATCGGCCCTGGCCAACCACAATTTGGCCAGGAGGTTGTGTCAGGCAACCATTCTCCCGACCGATCGGGAGCTCTTGAAGAGTCGGCAGGTGACCGAGATGCTCTCTTCATTCTATCCGACCATGATCGAGGTGAGTTCTTCTTTTTCTTTCCTCTCCATTATTATTTTATTTTTCTGACGATCGGCCTTCTACTTGCAGCTGATCTACAACATGTCTGAGTTGGAGGTTGGGTATCGAAGGTTTGGCGACATCCGGGCGGCCTGGAAGGATAGGACGGAAACTATCGAAGCTGAGAAGGCGACGCTGGTGGAATAGCTGAAGCTGTCGGTCGACTGCAAGGCCAGGCTCGAGGAGGAAATTTCCCGACTCACCGACGACCTGGCTGCCTCAGAGGCCGAACTTCAGTCGGCCCGCGAGCAGGTCAAGCGCAAGACCCGTTCCGCTCATCGGCTGCGGCGTGAGCGGGACAGTTGCATTAGTGAGCTTGAGGCCGAACGCGAACAACTTTGGGTCAGCCTGAAAAATTTGGTTAAGGCCGAGGAGAACCTGTCCTCTGCCCAAGCCGACGCCGACATAGCGAAGGCGGAGGCAGAGTCGGCTAAAGAGGCGCTGAGCTGGGTGGTGGAGGACTTCCACGGCTCAGACGAGTACCGGGAGGAGCTTCTCGAGAGCGGCTTCGCCTCCTATCGAGTGGGGTACGAGGATGCCCGGGATGCAATTCAGAGGCTATACCCGGAACTCGACCTGAGCAGTGTCATCCCTCTAGGGTCGGAGGATCGGGCCGTAGAGGAGGAGGCCGACCCAATACCGGAGGGTCAGACGGCTGTGGAGAAGGCCATCCCTGGGCCGGTGGAACGAGCTACCGAAGGTGAGGTGGCTCCAACGTTTGATACCACTCCGACCCGAGTGGGTACACCAATCACTCCTGAACCCTTCCCAGTGTAGGAAGTCGATTCCGACGAGTAATCGAAGTATCTGCTATGTTGTTTTTATTTTATTTTTGTTTCACCTTTGATACTTGTAATCGGACTTCGTCCAATTTTGTAAGTCTAACTTCAACTAAATGAAATCGAAGACTTTTCAAATTTTTTTCCGCATGCGGTTCGAAATGTATGTCTCGTCGAGACATCCCCGAGTGTATAGGTCGTAGCTCTGACATACCTCATTAGGATGTTTGGTAGGATTCAGCGTAGTTGATCAAGGTAGTCAGTAGCGTAAGCCATGCTAAGGGCAGAGCAAGCCCTGATCGCAGACCGATGTCCTGACTGTCATACAGGTTGCGTAGGATCCGATGGTCGAGAGTTGTTCAATGTAGTTAGCTTGGGTGTCGACTATAGGTCGAGCGTCCATCGCCCAGAACTTGGTCGGGCATGCACGTTGAGCCGAGTATCGACCAATCTCCTAACGTAGCTCATTGACACGATCATTCCATAAAATCTGATAGTCGAGTAGTGTCCGACGTATTTAGTTAGGATAACGATGACAAGTCGAATATCCATTGTCCGATCTTTGGTCGGGCATATACGTCGTGATGTATGATAAACGGTGGCAAGCTGAATATTCTTCGACCGGTCGTGATCAAGTCGGTATGTCGCGAGTGCGACCGCGGTCATCTTGACGTTTTGTCTTTCTTAGTCGAAGCTAAGTCGGCAAGTTA
The DNA here is from genome assembly GCF_000442705.2 of Elaeis guineensis. Classification (NCBI taxonomy): domain Eukaryota; kingdom Viridiplantae; phylum Streptophyta; class Magnoliopsida; order Arecales; family Arecaceae; genus Elaeis; species Elaeis guineensis. The sequence continues at coordinate 67,796,532 of NC_026007.2, forward strand.
GCCAGCCACGTTGATCGAGAGTCGATTGTGGAAGGAGCGCGGCTTCAACTTAGAGAGGTTTCATCGCCAGCGCTAGCCTTCCGTTAGTGTAGACAGAACAGTTCTCGTAAGAGTTCGATGTGTCATCGGCGATCAGATCGTAGGTTCCCTACGAAATGTTGGGCCCAAGTCGGAGCGTCGGGACTCGTACTTCTGGCGAGGGCCGACCCTCGGTGGAGAGCCGAACTTTGTTGACTCTGGGGTTTTAAAATTGAGTTGTATTCCGAACAAGGGCATACAGAATTTAGTGATGGTATAATTTCAGGTTGTCGGCATTTCAAGTTCGAAGATTGGCCGTCCCTTCCAGGGACTCGGACGTCGATGACCGGACGTCGCATCCATCAGTTGGTCGATCTTCGTCAGTGGAAAGCTGTCCTTTGGGCAGGCTCGATTCAGGTCGGTGTAGTCGATACAGATCCTCCACTTTTCGTTGGAATTCTTCACCATGACGATATTGACAAGCCAGTCGGGATATGTGGTTTCTCTGATAAAGTCCGCCTTGAGTAGTTTGTCTACTTCCTCGTCGATGGCCTTCTGTCTTTCGGGGGCGAAAGATCGTTTCTTCTGTCTCATCGGCCTCATGCCGGGGGCGATGTTGAGTCGGTGAGTCATTATTTCCAGAGAGATGCCGGACATATCCGCTGCCGACCAAGCGAATATGTCGGCGTTGGCTTTCAATAGCTTTATCAGCTGCTGTCGCTCCGGATCGGACAACTACGATCCGACTCAGATCACTTGTTCAGGATTCTTTGCCATCGGGATAGAAATCAGCTGTTCAGCCGGTTCACCCCATTCCTCCTCTTTTTGTTGGTCCAACTTGTCGATCGACAGGGAATCCTTCGATTTATTGTTTTGAGTTGAGATTTGGAAGCATCGCCGAGCGAGCTGTTGCTCCCCACGCATTTCTCCAGCTCCATTTTTAGTCGGGAACCGGACCAGCAAGTGATATGTCGAGACTATTGCTTTGAGAGTATTTAGTCTGGGTCTTCCAAGTATGGCATTATAGGCCGAAGGTACTCGGACGATCGTGAAGGTCAAGTAGATGGTGCTTTGTCGTGGTTCGGCCCCAGCTGTCACAGAAAAAGCAATTTCTCTTTCCACTGCAACGGCATCCCCGACGAAACCTACTAGGGGGGTAGAGACTCTCCTGAGTCGGTCGGTCGACAGTCGCATTCGAAAGAAGATCAAGTAAAACAAAACATTAGTCGAGCTTCCATTATCAACAAGAATCCTTTTTACATCATAATTCGCTATTGTTGTCGAGACAACAACAGTGTTATCATGGGGAGTTTGGATTCTCCAAGCATCTTCATCCGTAAAAATGATTACATCATCCTGATGTGGCTTCTTCGTCGACTCTCCTTCAACAGTCGTCCCTCGGTTCAGTCATTTGGAGATCATGTTGATGATCCCGACAGTAGGTTGATTGTTCGCTGCCTCTTCAGTCGGTTGGGGTTGTCGGGAAGGGGTCGAGTCGGTGGATCCCTTCGATACTTTTCGAGATACCCTTATCGTATGAGGGCCTCTATTTCATCCTTGAGTTAGATGCATTGCTCGGTGTTGTGACCGTGGCCCCGATGGAATCGACAGTATTTTCTTCGATCGCGGCCCTTTGCCTTCAGAGGCAGAGGCCATCGTAGATATTTCGCTCCTTCGATCTCCATCAGGATCTACGCACGAGGAGCAGAGAGAGGGGTGTAGGAGTCATACCTGCGATGCGTCAGTCTCGGACTCTACCGTCGGGGCGATCTCGGGCTCTGTCGTCGGGGCGATCTCGGGCTCTGTCGTCGGGGCGAGACCCGTTTATCGATCGGAGGACTGCTGGGTTTAGCAGGAGCTCGATTTTTCTTTCACTTCTCCTTCTGGCCCGCGCTCTCGGTCAGGCACCGATCGGAAGCTCCTTCGTCCATGCGCATGTATTTGTATGCGCACTCCAGCAATTCGACATATGTCCGGGGGAGGGTCTTGTCCAAAGAATATATGAATCGGGACCCCCTTAGCCCCCTCTTCATTGCCGAGATAGCCATGTCTTCGTTGAGGTCCCGAACCTCGAGTGTGGCCGCGTTGAATCGGGCCATAAAGTGTCAGAGTATCTCATTTTCTCCCTACTTGAGGGAGAAAAGACTGTCCGAGGTTCGCGGCGATTTTCGGCTGGTACTGAAATGGGCCACGAAAGAATGCTCGAGCTGCTCGAAGAAATGGATACCCCTTGAGCGGAGGCCGGAGTACCAGGCCCTGGTAGCTTTATGAAGTGTGGCAGGAAAGCCGATGCAGAGGAGGGCATCGGTTGCCCTTTGAATTGTCATGAGAGCCTTGTATCTCTCCAGATGGTCAACTGGATCGGTGGAGCCGTCGTAAGGCTCTACATGAGGCATCTTGAACCGACTAGGGATTGGTTCGTCGAGGATAAATCGAGAGAGAGGTTGGGTGGTCTGAAAGTCGACGTCGTTTGAAGATTTTTGACCATCCGCCTGGAGCTGGGCAAACCGACGATCGATTTCTTCGAACTTACGTTCGTAGTCGTCCAATCGTCGGTGTTGAGAAATCCCAGGGGTCGAACCTCCCGACGAATTTGAGAGTGAGGCGGATGGTATCTGCGGCCGCTTCTCCTTCCTCGTTCGCTCTAGTTGGGAAGGAGAGGGATGCCGAGATCGGTGGGTGTCGCACCGTGGCCGCCTCCCCCCTTCTCGATGGGAGTGCTGAGACAACTGCTCTTGAGGAGGAGATGGAAGTTGACGCGTGCGTCGGCGGCTGCTTTTGGACGGCATCGGGTGCGCCGTCGGTTGTTCCGCCGACGGTTGCAGCAATTGGATCGATTGTTGTTAGAGGTTTTTGACTGCATCCGTCAGAACAGTCATTTGCTGCACGATCGCCGCAATCTGTGCCTCCGTGGTCACCACCGGATGCGGAGAGCTGAATTTCGCCATGGAGGGTAAAGGAGGGGCCTCCTCCCGATGGAAAGAGTGCCTTGCCGATCCGATAGCTCTCGATCGCTGAGCTCTGATTTTTGTCATCTCGAGAGATTTTTCAAGCTCTATGGAGCTCGCTGTCTTACCGTCGTTGCCCCTCTACCCAACGCGCCAAATCTGTTGCGGCCAATTCCCTCATCGTCAGATCGCCGGGGACGCGCACCTACAAGGAAAGTCCTCACTGACCAGAGATGTCTCCGATGGGGACCCTCCGATCCTTAAGTCAGAGAGGAGACCAGGCAACAGTGAAAAAAACCAAGAGCTCAGTAAGAGAGAGAGCTTACCAAAACTGTTGCCTTATCCCGTTTTATAGTAGAATGCGGTATGGTCCCACCATTAATGGTGTAGACAATTGGGGAGTTGTCAAATCATCGGGGGCTATCAAATCGTCGTGGGTTGTCAAGTCATTGGAATTAATCTATGTCCTTAGCACGATAATGCCCCATGACGGTCGTACAGCATGTCCTTGGCAGGACAACAGTCCATAGCGGTTGTACGGCGTTTGGACGAGTTGGCCGACTATATGTCGGTATTTGGTTGACGGGACGTCGGGCGATGACTTGAAAACACCATCGGCTGATCTGGTGCCTTGTGGAAGTCGGATGTCGGCTGCCACCCCCGACAGTGAGTCGGTGATATGGATTCGGCTGTTCGGCTGGTTAGAAACAGTATTGGTCTGTTTGACCGGCATACTTTTGGTCGGATATTGTCGACAGTCATTGTCGGAGTCGTCTGTCCGTCTGATGGGTAGAGTCGGGCATTGATCGGACTGTTCCGAGGATAAATCGGTGTATAAGAGTCAGCCGGTATATCCCAACAGATATTATGAAAAAAAGACAGAAGTGTGGTTCCACCTCAAGCAACTAGTTGGTTACGCATAAAAAAGGGCAATCCATGAAGTTCACATGGTATGCAGGTAGCTACTATCCATGGAACAATGAAGGCTTTTATTTAAACATTAACTTGTATGGCGAATACGAATGAGGTTGGAGATTTCCTTGCAAATTGAATTAATTATACTAATCTTCTGGCTGTTTTAGAGCATCGGCATTCAAAAACCAAAATAAATCTAAAAGCTGACCATGAAATGTAAGTCATTAAGAAACTCTACATAAGGAGACTTTTCACTAATTAGACTATTATCTTGATGATGTTTTATGCCTTTTTTTTTTTTCCTCTTCTGATTTCTCATTTTTCATTCTCTTTATAGAAAAAAAAAACAGTGGATTATTCCCCCTCATTTCATTGAGAAATGAAATAAGAGATCTGATGCGCCAATTGGAGCATGATGAGCGGATTCTCTCCAAGTAGCTTTGAGTCTTCAGGTGTTCAAGTAGAACTTGCCTCATGCTAGTGGTTCTGTATAGAAATTTTCTTTGGTAGTAATGTCTTAAAATCTGAATTGTTGGTTGCAAGCATGGTTGACATTGGCCAAACACAATCACAATTCCAACAAAGGATACATAGTCCACGATAATATGTAGCCCAGCTGGTCACTGATTCAAACTGACTAAAATACTTCCTGAGCGTCCTCCATATCGACTTAGCAATAAATCAAAGTTTTACAGAGTGCTAACAACCTTCACATTGCCTTCGGCACACCTTCAAATATTAAGACGTCGCCACTTTAACAGCCAACCACATGCATGTTTCCAACTCCAGTAACAATGAATAGAAGCAGCAAACTAGATGGCCAATTTAATAAAAAAGAAAATCACATCATCAGTTAGCCTCTCTAGGATAATATGCTTCTAAAAGCGGGTTCAAAGATGAACTCTCAATAGACTTGTTCCAAAATATTTAACTTCTCTCGTAAAGTAGCCTCCAAATACGTTAAAAGTATAACTGAAAATAACTCCACTTTAGCCTTGAGCCGCACAGAGAGGGAGAGGGGTAGGGGTGTTAAGGAACAATCTTGGGGCCTAACAACATCATCATTATCAGATCTTGAAATCTTACACTTTCTCATTTCAGTCGAAGTACAAGGATTCATTCTTATTTTCTTTGTTGTGGATGGATACAGTCCTAAGAGTTCACACCAAATATATATAGTAGAAGAAACTTCAGCAAGGTGGAGGATGACTTGGGTCTGTGGCACTCCAATGCTTGATACAGGAGGCTTAGCTTGGTCACCATCAGGGCCACCATCACTCCCAGGAGACCCACAGGCCTCATGACACAGTTGGCTTGCTTGCTCACACGTATCATGGCACTGGTTGTACTCTCCACTCGTGCCGATCCAAGTGCACAGCTCCACGATGCAGAGTCCCAGCCCACGGTTACACCGGCTGTGGCAAGCTTCTAGTGATCCAACCATCAATTTGTCATGGACTCTTGTACATGTGATCGTCGAGACTGCAAGCGTAAGTACTAGCACTGTCACCCATTTGGGCTTCTCCATTGCCATTCTTTGTTTACAGTGAAGAAGCTTTTGGTTGCTGAATTTATTATATATAGTCGTATAGAGGAATGACCCAGGCGAGTTTTGAATAAATAGGTTGTCTTGCTTCAGCACTGCTTGTGTGGCCAGAAACATGCAACCGTGATGTGTGGGATGTGGTAATTCCAAGGACGCAAGGCCTACTAAGCTTAGAACTCAGTCACAGAGTTGAAGATGCTGCTAGCTTTTAGAATTCCAATTAGCATCTGATGAACTGTAGCCCTTGGTAACAATCTCCTAAAGCCTCTACTCATTCAGTAACTGATATGAATCCCCCCTGGTAGTTCCCATCATTAATCAGGTGTGATACATATTGTGGCTGTGTTGAGATGATAAAATTTTGTGGTCTTGCTCTTTTATTCAAGTACTTCTCCATCTGTGTTCTCCAGCCTCTTATATTCCAAGACACAATCTCACATTCTTACTGTTAAATTTACTGTAACCAAGTCATCCAAAAAGTAGACAATGTTTAAAGCACCAATATCACTCAAATTAGCTGAAGCAAGAAGGAATTTATGCCTTGTCGCACTCTTTGAGACTCTGAACTGGCTGAGCAGTGACATAAAAAGCACCGTCCTAGAGAAAGGCACTTCATCTTGAACAAATTGGAAAACATTACATCTTTTGAAAGACAAAATGAACAGATAACAAAACATTGCCAATAAGAAATATAATGCAAATTTCTCTTATAAAAAAGAAACATTTAGCAAATAAGGAACAGAATTTAGCATGAGTTTGTCAAGCATCATCTGATTGGCTGGGAGATAAATTTCATAATGCAAATAAAGAGTCTTCAAGAAATCTTCATAGGAGAGAATGCATGGATGAGCAGTCATATACAACAATATGAGTGCATTCATATGATCAAAGGTGTTATCCTGTTCATGAAGAGTCCTATCTAAATAACCCAGAAAATGCATTGAAATAGTTTGATCATGAGGTTGATTAATTAAACCGCAAAATAAATGACAATTTCCATCCTCCTCTCTTTAATTTTGGACAATCATGCAAACTTAAAATTCAGCTGTTTGAGCACTCACCATTTTTGTGACAAAACCAAGCTCCCTGGGTTAGTTACATCCTCTCCCATGATACAAGGCATTTCAGTCTCTTCTTTGCCTCTGCTTGCACAGCCTGCCAGTCAGCATACCCCTTCAGAAGATGTTGGATTCGTTCTTTGCTGGCAATCTGTCCCCATGCTGTCTTATTGCAGACAATCTGTCCCCATCTTGTGTTGTTCTGCAGCCCTGGAAATGAACTGTCATACTAGAGAACGCAAGTAACAGTGCCCCACTGACTTGGAAAAAGAGTCCATCATTGCGTTCACCATTGCCCATAAGCCAAAATCCAACAGCATTATTGACTGCAATCAACTTGACAGGGAGCAACAAGGTTTCCATAATGTGGCTTACAGATAATAAATTTTGGATAAGTGGGAGAACATTACATTTTTATTAATCAAGTGAGCTAAAATTGATAGCAAAGTAATGCACAAAGGTTTTTTCTTCTCTGTCGTTTCCCTTTTTCTTATCTAAAGGTTAGGAGAGATAATCTCCACCTTCTATCCTATATATCTGTCCCAACCTTCTAAGGTTGATGCCGACCAGAATTGAATCTCATACCCTCGACCATGTCATAAAGATGATGCCATAAGCAACCGCTCAGCAGTAGCATAATAAATTTATAAGTTTTTATTAATAAGAGGAATTTAGCTAAGATGTCCGTGGTGTGAAATGATCTAATGAACATATATCACCTTTTTCCTAATCAAAAAACATAAATCATTTTTTTTTGTATCTTGCTACAATTATATAAAGTTTGACTAGATTTTGCAAATATCTTGAAAATTCTTTATCCCAAAGAATGCCTCAATCTTGATCCAAAGCCTGATGAACTCCAACAATATTGGTCTGACTTGGATTAAGATCTATGCAGCCTAATACATTTTCTCTGATAAAGTGTTCCAGAAGAATTGAATTTTCGATTATAGTCAACCTGGTTTTAAGCAAATAGGACTGAATCTAGATATTAGATCCAGGATCTGGATCAAACTAATTGGAGGAGAGGAAGATGGGATAAATTAAATGGGAGAAAAAAGAGTGCATGTTAAACTTTACCTAGTATGCAAAACATTGGACCTATTCTTGGGATTCTGTGGAGGTCAAACAAATTTAGGTTTGCAGGGGGTGGTTTCCAAGTACTTTTTAGGTACAGGGTGTGCTGATAATCGACCTAATTCACCTCTGCTTCAGAAATCAGAGAGCAGCCAAAGTCAATGTCTTCCCACCTAATTCAAGTGGGTTTAAAAGGCATAGATTTAAATCTTGGTAGGGTATGGCCCACTTACTCTCAGGGTTATGCATGAGTCTATATATTGGTTAGGTATGAACATTACATGATGAAATTTGATAGCCAATTACCACAGAGTCAATTGGGCATGATTTTCCAATCTTGACCAAGAACTCCACCAAAATGACAACTTGTACACAAACTTGCATATACACACATTCTTGACATATAAACCAATTCTACGCTGTCATATCTTAAAATAATGGTTGATGCAATATCTAGGCCAACTTTCAATTCTTTGTAATGAGTCCGCTAAACATTAAATAATAATAATAATAAATTTTATTTCTAAATTATTGACGGACTTCTCAACCATTGTGACATGTTAGGCTGCCGTATCAAGATATTCATTGCTTTTTTTTTTTTTTTTTTCATTTTCTATCTCAAGCGAGATCGACGGGCGATGCCTTCTATTTATCTCAAAATTAATTGTCCACTAAGATAGGTGCATGATTAGTCTTTAAAAACATTGAGAAGCAAGCATAACACAATAAACTGTTGCTCAACTTAGATGTGGGATATAAATGACCGCATACACCAAATTGAAATCTGAATTCCAACATAAAACCACAATGAGTCGGGTACAAATCAAGCAGGACCATGCCAGACCAAACTTGAAGATACCTACAACATGCCTACTAGCTTCCTATTAGATGATACATCCTTCCAAATTTTATTAGATTCTGTGTTCCCTCTTCTTAAATATAGTACATCTTCAAGTCCATTAATATCAATAAATAAATGACGGCGTTTACTTATTCCCTAAATGCAGACTTTGAAGGCCACTCCCATGCACCGTCATCTCGGGGACTTCTCCGAAGGTTTCCAGGGGGCTGGATCTCCGAATGGAAACGTGATCTCCTCCGCTTCCCTGCAGAAAAATCTCTCCCAATACACGGCGCCTGGCAACTCCCACGCGGTGCTTTATTACCCGTGCTTACAAACACGAATCTGGAATCCTAACGTGCATCCCATAGAGATGGGGAAGTAACCCGACAATAAATGAAATTAAATAAAAGGTTTGGGTCCGTGGGCCACGCGTTTGTCGCCCGCCTTTCCCGCTTTCGGACCCGTCTTCGAAGCTGTTCTCCTCTTCTTCGATCGTCTTCTGCCTAATCTTTCACCCGATCTCCTCCTCTTGTAATCATTCTACGTAGATTTCCACTTGCTCTTCTCTTCTTTAGATCCACAGTCATTGCAATTCCTCTTTAGGTCCATGGTCATTGCAATTCCACCGCTCGACCTCGCCGATTTTTTCCCCATTTTTTCGGGGTTTTTGTCCTTGTTTTCTTGAGATCTTGGTCCAAATGCCCTAAAGGGTACCCTTTTGATGCTATCTCGAGGCTTCGTTTGCAGGTCAGCTTCGTGTTTTGATCTCCAATTCCGATCTGGGTAGCGACATACTGGATATTTGTTTGTTTCTATTCTCATGCGTTTTGCTGCATTTGGTTAGGGTTTTAGACTTGATGTTATCTCTTCCTATGAGTCTTGTGGAAGTTAATCCATGCAAGATTCTAGTTGTTTGCTTTTTTTTTTTTTTTAATCTCAATCTGGAAGCTTTTGATTAAAAATAAAAAAAATAATGTGGCCTCAGCGGTTCAGGGTTCTAAGAGATCTGTTTTATCTTTTTTTAGCATCTTTGGTTGGGCTACACTGTTTTGATGATTGTCATTGTTCAACTGGACTAAGCGAAAACAAAATTTTTGTTTTAGAAGTTGTATATCTGGCTGCATGGATCCATGGATTCATTCTGCGTACTTTTTAGGAAAAGAAACTTTCTTTTGATTTCCCTTATTTATATCATTGACTGAATGATGAATTTCGATATGTTCATGCTTACATGCGACCGTGGAAAGTATGAATCAGAAGGGTGCTTTGTCTTTGTAATGATTGTTTGACCTTTTTTAATTTCTTTTTCTTTGAATCTTTGTTGAATTTGATTCATTTGCTTGGGAATTACTAGCTGAAGTAATACCAAGAAAATTACATTTTGAGGAACTTTAGTTCCATGATGTTATGTGTTTCAGAGTCAATTATGTATTAGTGTTAGAGAGTTATGCTTGTAAAATTTCATGACTCTTTGCCCAGGACTTCATTCTCGGGACTGTATTGTTCATAGTATCAGACTATCAGTTTAGATTATTTCTGTTCTTTCTCCTTCCTGTCTATGTATGATAAATTAGTGTACAAACTTGTGTGTTATTACAGGCTTCTCCTTTGAATAATGACAATAATCAAATTTTGAAGGGCCATTATTTGGAACAGAGTTTATTCTTGCATGTCCTTTGCTACAATGGAAAGTGGAAATAAAGATGAGAAGAATTTGGCTAGTGCATTGGTTTCAGATAATTCCTCAGACGACGCCCTTGATCCTCTAGGTAAAGGTGATGGGGGATTGTCAAGTGAAGTAAAATCTTTAAATGCTAATGAGGAATCTCCAAAGGCTCACCAAGAAAGGTATGGTGAAGGCTCCAAACAGCAAGTGCATGAAACTGAAAATCAAGCTGAAGTCTCGAGACAGCAGGTGCATGTAGGTGAAGAACAAGATGGAGTATGGAAACAGCAGGTGCTTGAAAGTGAAAATCAAGGTGAAGTTTCGAAACAGCAGGTGCATGAAAGTGAAAATCAAGTTGAAGACTTGAAGCTGCAGGTGCATGAAAGTGAAAATCAATCTGAAGGCTTGAAATTGGAAGTGCATGAAAATAGGAATTTGGAGTCTGAGGATTCAAAAGAACCAAACCAAAGCACAGAGGAAGTTCTTGCTGAGGAAAAGGAAGCAGATCCTGTTTTCGATGGAACAGAGGCTCCTGAACTGGAAGCAACCAGGAGTCCATTGGGTCAGCCTTTGGAACTTGATTCCGAAGAACAGGGACGTGCCTGGCCTGAAAAAGCTGTTGCACTGAAAAACTTTGTTAAGGAGAAGGGAGTAGTTGCAGTTTCAACTGTTCTTCGCCGTCTTTCTGGCAGAAAGGATGAAGATGGGCTTCCTGATGGGGATGAGAAGAAGGGCAATGGTGAGGAAGAGCATTCTAGCTCAGATCCCAAACTAAAAGAGGTCTCACAGAAGGCTGGGGAACAATCTACATGGAATCCTCTAAACTATATCAAGATTGGACGTGAATCAGATATTCAAAGTAAGCCTGAACAGGTAGAGAATGTCCAAGTTGAAAGCTCAGTTGAAGAACAGGTTGTGAAGGGAAGAATTATAGTATACACAAGGTTGGGATGTCAGGATTGCAAAATGGTGAGGTTATTCATGCATCAGAAGAGGCTCAAATATGTTGAAATCAATATTGATATCTTCCCTAGCAGGAAGATGGAGCTGGAGAAAAATGTGGGATCTTCAGCTGTTCCTCGGGTGTTCTTTAATGATTTTCTCATTGGGGGGCTGAGTGAATTGAGGGCCATGGATGAGTCTGGGAAGCTTGATGAGAAGATTAATAATCTTTTCGCTGAAGAACCCTCACCTGCCGCTCCTTTGCCACCATTGCCCGGTGAAGATGATGAGTCTGGTAGTGGGAAGATTGATGAGTTGGCCCCTATAGCTAGAAAGATGAGAGAATCAATTATTCCTAGGGATAGATTCTATAAGATGCGAAGGTTTAGCGATTGCTTTCTTGGATCTGAGGCTGTGGATTTCTTGTCAGAGGATCAGTACTTGGAGAGAGAAGAGGTTAGTCATTTAATATTCATTCTATTGTTTCGTTCTGCTGAATGAAGAGACAATACAGAGACATGGTTAACTGGTCATTTCAGGAACTAGATGTCGATCACCTTTCTGTTGCATTCTTTTTAATTTATTTTGCTTTGAAAACCAAAGTGATATTTGCTGCTCATGAAATTATGATTGGGAACCATACACAGCATGCTAGTATGAAAAGAATATCTTACTAATTCAATTATGATATACACTGCTATATGCAATATAGCATTTATAGCATCACTGGTGCATATTTTCTGCAATAAAATGTGCCATAGCATGCTTTTCCAGTGAAGGAATAACAACAGTGCCAAAAAAGTCTCTTTCTTATGGTATGCAATATACATCATGAACTAAGTTTTTCTTTTTCCTGAGATCTTAGCAGCTTATCCTATTTCCAAAAGATCATGTAGCATTCTTGGAGTTTAATGAATTTTCTACTTCTACTGCCAGATTTGTTTTAAAGAATTGTCAATTTCCAGTTATCATTGACTTTGAGAAAATTGGGATATGCTAGTATGGTACTTTCATATTAGTAAATTTATCATCTTCTTTGTTCCTTTTTCCTTTTAAATGCAGGCAGTGGAATTTGCAAGAAAGCTTGTCAAGCTAAACTTTTTCCGGCATGTTATGGAGTAAGTATTCTAAAATCATATTGCATAACAATGCCCATATTTGTCCTATACCATATTGTTGAATACTCGATGGAACACTGTTTGATCTTTCTGTGAATGAAGGTAACGTATATTTATATCTTTTTTTTTTTTTAAAAAAAAGGGTTCATATGTTACATAATATCACCATTGCAGTGAGAATATATTTGAAGATGGAAACCATTTGTACCGATTCTTGGAGCATGATCCCGTAGTCATCACTCAATGCTACAACATCCCTAGGGGTACAATTGATGTAAAACCTAAGCCTCTTACTGAAATAGCGTCAAGGTTAAGGTTTCTGTCATATGCAATTTTTGAAGCATATGTATCTGAAGATGGCCAACATGTTGACTACGGAAGCCTTTATGGTTCTGAAGAGTTCAAAAGGTTAGTTGCAGTCATAAACTGGAACCTTTGTGCTTTTAGAGATTGTCAACCTTGAAATGTAAGATAAATAGATTTTCCTCCTCTTATTGTTAGAACTATGTTGGTATTTCATATTTTGGTGAAATTGTTCCTACTACTTATGGACAATGAATGACTTGTACATTTATTGATTTGGCTAGTTTGCATAATTGAACTTTAGATTGTGTTTAGACTAGCATCCTTGAAAGCTGATGGTATACATGTTTTATTTTTTTAGTGGCTTGCATGAAAAATGCTGTATCTTTAATTGCATTTGATGCAAGGAAAAAAATTTAGATGCCATTTGACATCATTTTTATTATTTTCTATTTTTATAAACTAAGAAATAGGAATTTTGTTTCCATCTTCTCTATTTTTTAAAATCTTTTCTAATTTTTAAAATATAAATATGTTTGGTATAGTCAATCATTTTAAGAATACAAACACGGTGATGGTAGTAGCATTCGAGGTGGTAAAGGCCTCAGTGATATTATTGGCCGTGGCTATTGTCAATATGGCAAAGGTCATGACGATGGTATTTGGCAAGGGTACCGTTGATATGGTGAAAGGGATGATGATGGTGGTAGTGCTGTGGTGGAGGCAGTGGCGATGGTGGTGGTGGGTTTGAGGGCTTTATGGGGGAGGTAATGATGATGACAACAGTGATATAGCAGTAGTAGTGGTGATGGGGGCGTTAGGGATATGGTGGAAGTGGTGCAGATGGCAGCGGAGGTATGGTGAAGATGTTGATGTTAGTGGGAATAATGGTGGTGGCAGCGGTGGCAGCAAAGGCGATGATTGTGGTGGTAGTGGTGGAGATTGTGTAGGTAGCGGTGGTCAAAAAGATGGATTTCTTATTTTTGAAAATATTGAAAGTAAAGATTTCTTACTTTCATTTTTAAAATAGAAAATAAAAATAATAACTGCTATATATTGTTCTTGGTTTTTATGATTTTATTTTTAAAAATAGAAAACAACAAATAAAAGTGATGCCAAATAAGCTCTTAGTTTTCTCTATTTCATTTCAGTATTTTTTTTTTCCTTTTGCTTCTCTTGTTATCTGTAAGTACATTGAAAAATCATTCAGATTTCAGTTATTTCAATGAGTTCAGGGTTTTATTATTAGTTAAGCTGGAGCTTGACATAATTGATAGTGTGCTCATTAATCTTTTTGTTGCATGGTCTATAGGTACTTAAGGATAATAGAGGAACTTCAAAGAGTGGAGTTGGATGGCTTATCACGGGAAGAAAAGCTTGCTTTCTTCATAAACCTTTATAACATGATGGCCATTCATGCAATATTGACATGGGGTTATCCTACTGGAGCTTTGGAGAGGAGAAAGTTTCTTGGTGATTTTAAGTATGTTGTTGGTGGATGCACCTATTCGCTGTCAGCTATCTACAATGGAATCTTACGGGGAAATCAACGGCCGCCATACAATCTCATCAAGCCATTTGGTCCAAGAGACAAACGCTTTAAGGTGAACAACAACAATATTCTCTCTCCCTCTATCTATCTTTTTTAAACAAAAAATATGTGACTACCCTCAACTTCCAAAAAAACTTGTCCTTTTCTTTCTTTGTGTTAATTTAAACCTTCGAGATATGGAAAAAACAACATAGATATTCTGTTCCAAATTTATGCTGATAGGCATGCGTGCATGCAAATGATTGTGCACACGCACAGAGAGCAAGGATAGAAGTTATGTTGAAAATTTCACCTTGATCAATAGAGAAATGAAGAATTACATGTATATCTAGTGAGAACATTATAAAATAATTGTACCTTAACTAACAAACCTTATCCCATCAATATGAGGTTGGCTTTATAAAATAAGAATGAGTTCCACAATTAGTTGGATGGCTCACTTCTACCTCTTATAAAACATGTATATATTATATTACCATGGTTTAGAGGTTCAACAAAAGAATGAATACAATTGGATTGATGCAAAATAATCTATTGCATCTCAACACCCTGCCAGCTAGCAGTGTCTTTCATTAATTTGTGACATGCACAAGAGTTGTAGTTTCACATTTTAGTGCTCATACTCCACTACTCTTGGGCACTGGTGGATTCTCGAAGAAACAAGGTGAAGCTAAATTCTATTGGGATACTTGATGGCAATTCATACCTCTCAATTCATGCAAGGTCTGGTTAATTTGTTTTTTTATCCTTCTTTTTTAAGAGATCGAAGAAACAAGAAATAATACAATTAAAGTTTTTCTTTTACTATTTAGAGAGAATAATATGGACATTCTTAAGCATCTCCTTTTATGCGTAAAAGTTGCGGACAAAAATGATACACTCTTGAGCTTCGCAATGTCATACCTTGCATGTTACTATGGTATGACCTATCCCATATGGTTACAACTTAAAAAGACAGGCCTCCATTGATGGGCTTGTTGCCTCATAGTGTGTCATCGTATCATTTATACCCAAAATTAGTCCATCATCGATCAACAGTAATAAGTGGTCAATAATTTTATATCGAACAAGATCAAGTTAATTTGCTGATGCATGAGACTTGAAGGGACAATGATTGGCCATTTGTCACACAAACAAGATGCCATATACGGCTAGTTTATTGTCGGAGATAGCTACCTAAGGGAGTATTAAGGGCGAGGAGTTATTCATGGAGAGAACTTTCTGCAACCACCACCCAAGCGAAGTTATTGTTGGAAATAACTTCCTCTTGCATGATAAAAGGGAGAAAGGAAGCTTCATTTGGAGACTTTTAATCTCAATAACAACCACAATGGTTTCTATACTGAATAGGTTCTCTTGGCTTTTCATCATAAGATTATGTTTCACGTCTAAAATAGAGGGTGGACCTACTCTAGATTTTGTTGGTTTTCTAATAATATGTATTAGTTCTATCAACGTTGTATGATCAGACTGAATGATTGGTTCCTTGCTTTTAATCTAGTTTCTCTTTTGTAGTTCTGTTACTTTTCATTTTAATCACTCAGTGAATTGAAGTCCTCACATCAGAGGCAAGATAAAGAACCCAACTTTATCATCAACCTCTCCATGACCATGGACGATCATGACAGGATAAAATGTGTAAACACAGACATAAATAAAGAATATGTGTAGGTTATACTATATTTTGACATATTAATTAATTTGTTTTTTTTTTTTTTTTAATTTTTATATGAAGAGCCCTGCAAGCCCCCAATGTACTTAAGGGTATTTTATGCTTGGAGAATGCCTTAAGCTGAGCTTATATATAAAAAATGGTTATGTGATTTGCATATGTCAAAACATAACAGTTGTTGAGACATCATAACATTGATTGTTTGATTGTATATAACAGTTATTAGAGATCATGTGTTTGAGGAGTTGTAATCATCAGACTAAATTCAGGTTACAGTTTGAAATTTACAATCATGTTCTTTTCATTAAGAAATTCTCAAACTGTAGCTAGATTAGTATCTTTAGACTAGCCCCACACAGAAGAAGAGAGCTGACCACTTTCGGTTTCCTTACAACAAGTTGATTATAAGCTTTATAATATTTATCAATTGAAATCATCAAACTTAGTTTCAAGTTACAGGTTTAACTTTTCAATCTTGTGTTTAGTTCATCACAAAGGCCCCAAATTGCATCCGGATGAGTGGTGTTTAGATTGGCCCCATGCAGAAGGGCTGGTTACTTTAGGATTTCCCACAAGTAGCAAACTATATGAGATCAACCCTCTTATAACTTGGATTCACTTTTTAATTTTTGGCCTTTAAGGATTGAAAGAACTTGGGTTGGAAGGTTTAAGAATGCTTAATGGCAGGGTCAGCTGAGTACAAGAGTCGAAGCTTAGTCTACAGAAGCCTAGGCCTTTCTTCTCTTTGTTAGCAGAGTTTTTAGTATTAACAAGGGTAAGAGTTTTTCTTCCTTGTTAAATAATGATGTTGGTGAGCACAAGATTTCTCTACTTGTATGTTTCCTGTTAAGATAGAATCTAAACGGGAGGCTGAACTGGCTCCTCTATTGAAGTTATTTTCCTTCTTTTGAAGTCTGAGTTTTGATTGAAAGAGCAAAAATTTTTTATGAATATTAGATATAATTTTTATTTTTTTGTAATTTCAGCAGCTCATTAAGCTACTTAAGTCCTTGGTATCTGTCCATTGGAAGTCAAGTAGAGTCTTTGAACTAGATTGCATTTCTGGAATTAGATTCAGTTTGCTGTCATTGTTTTTCAGGTAAACTGAAATTTAGTTTCTCTTTCTGCACATTGAAAACAAAAATATAGATTTTCTGCATGAAGGACTCCTAATATATATAGAGAGAAGAACATTGGTCAGGGAGCTTAGATTCAGATGAGATTCAAAACCCTGTTGTCTGGATTGATTTTGTTGGCCTTTTTGATCATCAGCAACATATTTGTTACTTGCCAATAATAGTAAGACATATCTCATCAGATGTTCGTGGCAATGAAGAGGATGTTATTGCGATTCATTTCGATACATGTGGGACCTCTTATGATATGTTTCTAAAGCTTTTGCTGAAGAATTAAAACCTTAGTGTCTAACAACTTGAAGGAAGGTGAATGTGCCATTATCTTGGGCCAATGAGAAGTCACATTATGTAAGTAGGACTAATCATGCTAACAAATGCATCTAGCTACAAAATCTAAATTCTATAATGCAAACTTCAGTTACACATGAATAAATGTGTGCATATGTGGCTTTCAAAGCTAACATCTATATACTATGCATAAAGCATTTTAATTATCAAGAGAGAAAAGTGGAACTAAATTAAGGGGTCTAAATGTATGAAGAGTTCAGTAGTTTAATGCTGGCTGAAATGGAGGCACCATTACCATTTTGTATATTACACAAAAAGCTTCAACCTTCTAAGTATTCAATGCAAGAAGAATTGATCCCATAACATTTAGGATGCTAGACTTGCTATCAGCAACAGAGAGATTGACTTCAAAAGGAATCTGGTACGAACTGTTCTTTGTTTCTCGTAGTCAAAGGAAAAAAGTTATGGGGACTGTCTGACTAATGGAAACCGATATCTTATCAGGCAGGTTTTTAGCATGTGAAATTGGATCTGATGATTAAGCAATTCACCAAGAGTCTTTGGCAGTGTAAAGACTCTCATCCACAGGCTCGCGCACACACACACACACACACACACATGAACATGCATACACGCATATGCTAGTCTTGTGACATATAAAATGTAGATTGCCACCGTTATGTCAACTTCTTATTCCATCACATTCAGAGATTTTTTTTTTTAAATGTAATTCAGAGAACCTGTTAGACACCACTGTTTTTTTTGAAACAAAATCAATGTCACTATTAAATGGGAATTTTGTGATATTTTAATTCCATAATATTCTTAGTTTATTATTAACCAAGTCCAAGACTGCAATTGTCACTTAAACTAGTCATTTTGGGGCTTTCATTTAACTTTACCACTCCTTGGTTCTTTATTGATCAGGTGGCTCTCCCATATCCAGAACCACTGGTTCACTTTGCCCTGGTATGTGGCACTAGATCTGGGCCTGCACTTAGGTGCTACTCGCCAGGAAATATTGACAAAGAACTGATGGAGGCTGCACGTGGTTTTCTGAGGAATGGAGGGTTAATTATCGATGCTGAAGCAAAGATTGCTTCTGTAAGCAAGATCTTGCAGTGGTAAGATTTTCTTGAGAACCAGAAAAACCTTTCTTGTGTCTAAGCCGATAAAGTGGTACAAACTCGAATTCTATGTAATTTTTAATGGTATGATCAGTTTTGCTATTTTTGAACCATTACTGATGATAAAATCATAGCCTTGATAACTGCTTCTCTTGTAATTTAATGTAAAACATGCTGAAACTTTGTCATATAACTTCATAGGTATAAAGGGGATTTTGGGAAGAATGAGGTAGAAGTATTGAAGCATGCAGCAAACTACCTGGAGCCAGCAAAGTCAGAGGAGCTGTTAGAGTTGCTGGCAAACTCTCAGTTGAAGGTGACATATCAGCCTTATGACTGGGGTCTAAACTGTTAGTTATACACTAAAATTATGTAATTATATGCACCAGACATTGTTGAACTTGCACAATGGGGGGTCGTAGAAACTGGCCCCCATCTGAGTCCAAGATTATATCTAAAAGCTGTGATTGAACTAAATTTTGGTTCCATAATTTTATATTGGACAAGGGTTACTGTTAATGTCCGAGCCTGGACAAATTAAGCCGAAGTAGTAAGTCTTGGTGGCATTGGTTCCCAGGTCAGGCTAGCTTCATTCTCCAGCCATCTGACGCTGCCTTGACCTTGTCAAATCCTCCAAATTTGAACTGCTGAAAAATGTTGTTCGCATAAATAATTCAGAAGGACAATTAAATCCACATCGAGCATCCTATGGCATATTAATATAAGCATATTTTGACCATTCCAAACTAAGTTTCCTTGGCGGCCAATCCACCTTCCAAAGTTTCAGCTCTTATAAATCCTTGTCTTCATGGATTCAACACGACAACAGAGTCTTGCCAGGTAAAAGGAGGAAGAAAAGAAGGGGAAGTCTCTGAAATCTCCATATTAATTCTTGCTGGTTATGGCTCCCATGGGTGTCGATGTAGCTGAAATATGTGTCCTCAAGAAGCTGCATAAAGAGAAGATAAAAAAAAGAAGAGAAGGAGACAGCGGTTCCAAGGAGAAGAAATCTAGGTGGGGTATACTTCGAATGGTTAAGCAAGTTCATCCAAGTACTGCACCAAAAGTGAAAAATGACAAGTTGGGTAGTTAATGCGTGCCCCACCTTGACTAAGGAGTGGTTGCTTAAAGGAAGGTGGTGTAATTCGCTTGTATGAAATGTTTGTTTATAAGATTCTACATGGTAGTTAATCATCAGTCACATTCTTTTTGTTATCTATGAGTAAATCTATTCGTTCGAATGGGTGAGATTTCTTGTATTGCTTTTAAAAAAAATGCTTCAGTTAATGTTTGGTACCAGTTCCAGGTGTTTTGGTGAAGGAAGTAGAGTTGAGCACACCAATTTGCACCCTGGTATTGGAGTTTTGCTTACCTATCATTTTGACGAGCCTATAACAGAGCTCCGTCTCTCTCCACTGTCTGTTAAATGTATCTGAGCTTGAGCTTGCTATTGTCCTTATGTGGTTGGAATAAAGTGCTATAAAAAGAGGTTTCTTCTTGGTTTTGTCCTATGAATTCAAAAGAACAGTGGCTCTTTGATCTATGAGCTTCGAGGGAACAAGATTTTTCTTATAAGTCCGTGGATTGGGTGAAGTGATGATGCTCTCTCCAACGTTTTGTAGAAGACAATAATCTTCTTTGTTTTCAATACTTGCACCATGATACATTATTTCCAGGGTGCATGTAGCTCTGCTCTATTTTATTTTATCTTTTTAGAAAAAGAAGCCTTAGGATCTAACTTTACAATCTTAAATATATGCTTTAAAGAAAAGTCTTCGGAAAAAAAGCCAAAACTACCATCTCAATCATTCACTAATCTATAGAAATCATCCCAAGTGCATAAAAAAAAAAAAAAAAAAAAAAGGTTCTTACATTACAGAGCCTTTTTTTTTGGGAAAAAAAATCACAAAGCGTAATATATCCAACTTGTCGTGACCTAATGAGTACTTAGAATGGATTGGATACAGCCCTATGGTTGCAGTATCTCTCTCTCAAAGCCAAGTTAAAAAGTGGAAGTGCAAGCTTAGGTGGCTGAATAAAATAACCTTAGTGATCGGCATGCAGCACTACTAGTGGGAGCATTGCCTGGACTTAGTGCAACAGTTGGCCCACTTTCCTTCGCGGCGAAGTGATGGCATGACCTCCATCTCTTAGTCCCTTCTTTTGGTGACACATCTCATATTCCCTTCAAGCCTCAAAGAATTCCAAGACATGGTTCCTCTTGGATTCAGCATTGCCCGCATCAATATTCTAAGAGCAGGAAGCAAGGAGAAGATGGAGGAACAAGGAGAAGGGAGGGTGGCAAAGAAAGAGAAGGGATCGAAGAAGAAGGTTCATCCAAGTGTCTCTCCAGCGTCGGTTTCCACTGGAGAAGAAGGTGGAGCAGAACTGTTGGAGGCTAGGAAGTAAGGTATAATGTCTTCTGCTATAAAAGAAAAAAGTCAGGCGTGTCGAGTGTTTATTAGCTATGTTAATTGTAATATGCAATTTAATTGCTTTTTTTTTTTTTGATAAGGAAAAAAACAAGCAATTAAATTGCATATTACAATTAACAGAGCTAATTAGGGAAGAGGAAATATCTAGTGTCTTCTATTCTATCTGTAGTTCACAGTGGAGACGCGTCAGAGTCATATAGGACTCAAAAATTGGAAGTTCACATTAAGAAGCGTTGATATCGTCCCAGACCTTGTATGAATTGAGAGGTATGAATTGCCTCAAAAATCGCAAATGACGGAGTGCTTGTATAGAAACCTCTATGCATGGTCAATACTACCTTGGTGACTATTTCATGATAACGTTTGAGAATATAGTGGTTATTTGCTATCATTTAGATTTAAATCTAAGATCTTTCAATAACCGAGAAACATCTAAGTTTAGTGACTTTGTTGCATGGCAACTCATAAGTTGACACGAGTTACTGCCGTATCATGCATTGAAGCCACCACAGTCAACACCATGCTTTTTGGTGTGAAACTTAAGAAATTATTGATTCTAGATAAGGGGAAAGAGAGAGCTGGTGGAATTATCCAGCTCAAAAACTTGGGTGAAACATTCCCAGGATTCAAATAGAAACCTTCTTCCACTCTGGGGGGGCTTGGCTGTCCATTTCATACGAAATTCTGTACCAAGCCTCTTTTTAGTTGCCATATATGGTGATACAAATTCTTTCCCCTCAATATCTCATTTTATCACATAACTAGAGAGCTAATGTTTGCAATATGATTTAGAGTCTAACCTATTAGGGTTTTTCTTTTTTTCTTTTCTTTTTTTTTGGTAGAACTATTAGGTCCTTACTAGTGTTTTTTTCTTCCTTCGTGTACTTCATTTATTTAATGAAACTTATTAGGCTATATCTAATCTTTCTCTCCAAAAAATCGCATTAGGAGAGAACATCCGTAAAAAGAAATTTGAAAAGATCAAGATATGCATACTTATAAAAAATATACTATATTTTGTAGATATTCTCCTCTTTGTGTTGGTCTTTAGTGAGACCGGACAGGTTTCTTTTTTTTTTTTTTTTTTTTGGGGGGGGTGAGGTGTGGGGGGAGGAGGGAATAAGAGCGCAAATTGATTGAGTTAGATTTAAATCTAGCATGGTTACATTTCTCATCTAAACAAGCTTTTTAATTTAAGTCTTTGATTTTTTTTCCTATAGCTTGCTAGGCCAGGTTGAAATGGATCTCATTTCCATAACATTGGCTAAGGAATTATATTTAACAGGAAACCATTTTAACAATCAAGTAGGACTAGCTTTTAGCACCATCGATAAACTTTCCCTGTTAAAAAGCGTGCTCTTCTGCAGTCTAACTACTTCACAAGTATCCATTGTAGCACGGGATTTTGATTATAATTAATATTCTTTTTCTCTTTTTGAATTTGTTGTTTTCAATGGAAAGAGGATAAAGAATAAAGAAAAAGAAAGAATTTTTTTTTTCCTTTGCATCTATATTTATTCAAGCCATGCACCAATGTGAGTCAACATTGGTCAAGATCATAAGACCCTAGATTTCATACATATCCATCCACAAGTCTTGGTACTGGCACAGCGTCCTCCATGACAAAGTAGCGCTAATATTTTAAAATCCAGCAAGAGACAGCTTCACTTCAATGAAAAGCATAAACAATCCAAGCGATCAAAAAGAAAGAATTAATGTCCAGGAAACTTGCTAGCCAAGACTACACCAGTCAATTTTTTTTGAATAAAATAAAAATTCCAAAGACAAGCTTCCAATGTCAGCGTTGCACCATCCACGCTTTGTATCGCTACGTGGACTCTTCTGTTAGGAGCCAACCTTGACCGGAACAAAACCTCGAACCATATGTCGTCATGCATGACACCATTCAAATCACGTAAAGTGCCCACCACCAACAACCAATCCAAAAACACGTTTCCAATACTCCATTTTGCCTTGGCCGCCAAGCCATTCCCAAGCTCTATAAATATCCATCTCTCGTGGCCAACACATCACCGAGCTCTTAGTTAGAGGAGGAGGAGGAGGAATTAGTAGTGGTTGAAGAAGAGAACAAGAGGAAAAGGAAGGAGGAGGAGGAGAAGAAGTGTGTACCTGTCTCTATATTCACAAAAGTTATGGCATCCATTATGGGAGGAGACCTCGCCGAAGCCTATGTGATGAGGAAGCTCAACAAGGAGAAGATGAAGAAAATGGAAGAAGAGATGGGAGGAAAGGGGTCTAAAGAGAAGAAGCCCAGCAGAGGTTTCTTTGGATTAATAAAGAAGGTCCATCCCAATGGTTCTGTGTCAACAGCTAGTTTCGAGCACGCTCGGAATGCTGGAGATGTTGCAGTGGTCCACTGAGAAGATCCGAAGCGCAGTGAATATTTGTAACAATCTTTATGAATGGAAGCCAACCTATATATTGAAAGTTGGTTGGTTAGGACCTTATGATGAATCCTTTGTGTTTTGCAGTGGTTGTTTCTTTTTTTGGAGGGAAATTGTACTAATTGTTTCATATGTATAGTTTATAAGGTTTCTTTATTTTGTAATAGTTCCTCTTTATAAATTCTTTATAAGAGATGGAGAGGAAAAAACCACCCATATTCATTAAAATATGTATTCAAGCTGTTGTAGCAATATAAGGTGTTGGTAACTCTTCTGGCATGTGTCATGACAGAGTATACATGGATGGGTCTCCCAAACTTTGGACATGAATAGACAAGTCCAGAAGCGCAATTTTCACCAGAACAAATTAATTTTAGTGTGGTCTAGTACATTTGATCAAGAATATGCATCCAAACTTGCATACTAAATGAGCCAGCTTGAGATCTAAATCCTACTCTAAACAAAGTTGGGTTATTACAGCCTAGAGTATCCAAACTAGCTAGATTACATTAATTTACACCACTTGTTATCTTGCCTAACAAGGCTTCCTGAATTGAAAAAGAAAAAGCCTTCCTTATATAATTTGGTCACTAAACAAAATCTTAATAGCCGTTTACAATGATATGTTATTACTCAGAAGTTCATTTGGAACCTTGGATATACAGACAGACCTCCAAGTGGCTTGATACCATGTTTATATGTGTGATAGAGGTTGATTCCATTCCTCATGGAGATATATGAGAGAGAATTATATTTTCTTACCATTCTGAGAGTAAAAAATTACAAGAAGTTTCTATAGATGCAAACTCAATAACTGTTGATTCTAGTACCAAATCAGCTAATTGTAAGATGAAATTGGTGAAGTCAAGCTGTACCTAGTCTCAAGCATTTCGGTTCTCTTGTCACTTGGAAGTGCAAAATAAGCCAATGAGTCCATCTGTGTCTATTCTATTTCCCTCTCCTCACAATATGGCTCCAATATAAATAATTTCTTGGTTCTTTGGACCATATATGGCCAACACTGCCGGACGAGTTTCTAAATTTTAGACATCTTGTACCTAAAATAATCGATACTAGAGGAAAAATTAGGCATAAAACAATTGATTATTGATGTGGAACTATTGGAGTGCATGAGCAATGTGTTGTTGAAGTCCTTAATTTCCTCAAGAAGTACCAAAGCTCTCTGACTAAGTAGTGAGATCATTCTCCTGAGGTAGCTCGCTGGCACCTGAAAATGTTTTGAAAAAGACAAAAAAAAAAAAAAATCATATGCTAGCATGCATGACACCATCCTGATCTTGTACACTAATTATTACTCCATTTTTCCTTGGCCACCAATCCAACCACAAGTTAGCCCTATAAATTCCTAAACCTCATTTCATCCGAAGAAAAGCAGCAGCACAAGGAGAAGTGTATTTTAGACTTTCAAATTCCAAGTCATGGAAACCACAGAGATCACTTTGCCAAAGTCTATGTCATGATTTTTTTTTTTTTTTTTCTTTCGGGGGGTGGAGGGTAGAAATATTGACTCAGTTTGATATAGGCCAAATTAATTGCCCAGTTCGGGGAACGTTAGTTTACATCATGAAGAAACCGTGTGGGGAAAAGATGAAGGTAGAAGAAGAATTTGGAAAGAAGGGGTGGATAAGAAGAAAGGTACATCGAAGAGGCTTGGTGTCATGAATTGTTCTGAGTGGTCCCAAGGAGAATTGGCGATGGGCCAGTGATCCGAGGAATGAACTGCAGTGATAGTGCTTATCATTTTGATTTAATTGGTGGTTGGTTTATGTCCAATATAATGATGTGACGAAGCATTGAATGGCTCCTTTTGACTTGTTAGAGAACGATTATTTGGAGTTTTTTCCCCTAGTGCTGGAATTCAATTTCTTTCTATGCCTGATAGCTTCCTTGATGAAAACTTGGAACTTTGAGCATAACAAGATACTTTGGATATGGAAAGAAATTTTCCTTTTATCCTTTATCTCCCGAACACCCTGTTGTAAGTGTAAAAGGCTGATCACTTTAAGAAAACAAAGAAGAAAACTCTTATCGCAAACAAACAAACCAAAAAAAAAAAAAAAATTCTAATTGCATACATTTCCCTGGTTGTTGGACCATGAGCATTTTATAGATCATTCGTCCTGAATCAATTGCATGCAGAGCATGTATCAAAATATTGATATACCCATGATACACTTGACACGAGGAATCAGAAAACTTTTAATAAAAATATTAAAAAATTTAGTGCATTGTGTGTGTCCCACCACTGATCCACGACAACCACCACATACTTATAGAAAACTCTCTCTATAGATATATAAAATATTTTAAACACGATATCAATACATTATAGTGAAATTAATTTAAATAACTAAAAGCCGAATTTCAATTAATTAACCAATTCAACGGATAACTAAATTAAAAAGTCTTACATGAAATAAATCTCTACTAAAAATTTAAAAATGACAATAATAGATCTAAGTCCAATGATAATGATAGTACCAAACTCATCTCTAATCTCATCGAGTAATACTCACATTCATAATTAAAAATCTAAATCTAAAAATAAAGGAGCGGTAATGAGATCGATAGCCCAATAAATAATGAATATCTGAATTAGATATTTCAGATATTATCATAAGATATGATATTCAAAAATAAATGTCATGAATAATATAAGAGCATATTCTATACTAATTTATGTAAATCAAATTCTTTCAAATATGTATATATATATATAATCATAAATCTAATTCGAGACAAATTATATATAACTCAATAATTTTTGACTATAATCATATTCATACATTGTGGCAGTGCTAGAGCCCAATAATATTCAGCATGCATGCTAATGCAAAAATCTCATTGATAAAATCCACTGAATCAATGCATAACCTCTATTGATAGGATCGACTGAACAACAATACATAACCCATATTGACAAAATCCACCAAACATCAATGCATAACTCTTATTTGGAGGATTCATTGAACATCAATGCATAATCTCGTTGGTAGGATCTATTAAACATAGTTAGACTGAGAGCTCAAATCCGATATATATGAAAATACTTTTGCAAGATTACATACATATCATAATTTTAGTTAACATATATATATATATATATATATATATATATATATTCCATAATAAATCGATAAATGATAATTTTTCAAAAATCATAAAATTTACAAGTTTACTATCCTTTCAAAATACAGTTTTATTACATATAAAATAATAACTAATTTTTTTACTTTTAAAATAAAATTATTTAAATAAAATATCTCGAAAAGATAATTCATTATTTATTTTTACAAAAATAATGGACGGACAAATTTAATTAATCTTTAGAGGATCCTTTAGATTCTATTATCCAAAATATATTTTTTTATCAAAATTTAACCATAAAGATTTTAGAATAAAAACTCTAAGTTTGGATACCTTCATAAGGCTAGCAAAGCAGTAGCGTCTAACATCCTAATCGGTCCAATCAAGATAGTTTTATCTGATCATGATTAGATTAGAATGTAGGTGGTTCAATAGATATCAATGATGATAAAACTAGTAATGTCTAACAAGACTTAAGGTGGAGACCAATAGGCCGTCTGATAATCATAAGTCAATTCGATAAAATAATTTTATTTAATCAAGATTACTATTTAATAGAGATCAATAAAGATTAAATCTTTTGATGCTCGACTTTAATTAAGAGTCCATTGGGAAAGTCGAATAGCAAATCTATGATGAGGAGAATAAGGGGTTTAGAGGCCTTTAATAGAGGAACCCTAAGTTCTCAGAACCCACAAGAGAAATCAATCAATCCATAACCACAATATCAAGACTTACCAACCAAAGAAATTAGGTGGTCTAGGAATTTTATTCTGGAAGAGTATCTCGTCACTTGCCAAACTAGTTCAATCACTCTCCTCATTGACCTCATTCGGGTACAATCGATGGGTAGACGAAAACCCCTTTGCACTGACCCCTCCTAAATCTCTATTTCTTTACTCGCAACTAAGCCTATAGCATTGTTGCAATCATGAGGGAATCAGACGGTGAATAAAACTTCAAATCCCCAATGTCCCATGTTGCTCAAATCGAGCTTCAAGCTCTAAACAATATCATTACTCATCTAGCTGAATGCAGAGAATAATGGAAGGACGTGGATATGGAATAATAAACAGGAGTTTCAGTATCCAAATGCTACATTTTCTTAATGCATGGAGGCATGATCTCCAACTTTGGAAAAATAATATGAAAGCTATCAATATTGAAGAAATATAAGACATTTAACTGGTTATACTACAACAAGGAGCTCCTGATCAGTGACATCTTGATAAAGAAAGGCCTAATAGGATGTACATTATGTCGTAACCATGGTGAAACCCTCGATCATATGATGCTAAATTGTAGTTATTCAAAACAATATAGAGCCTATTTCTACAACACCTACAACCTCAATAATTGCCCGGCTTAGTCCATGACCTCGGGCACACTTGTGGAGGCAGGCATACCACCAAGAGGATAATTATCTAGCTCTAGATATCCTAATTATCATCTCGCTATGGTGCTTACAGAGAGAGAGGAACAATAGAACATTTTGATTCTGCGCCATAGCCACTCCTAAGTTAGCTAAGACAGTGGTTTCCTTGATAAGGGATTGAACCAGAAACACTGGGAACCTACAAATAAGCAGGCTCTATTCAGGGATGCACTTGATTATGGGGAGGGTACATTAAGAGATTTGGACATATCTTTTGTACTAGTTGAGATACGTAGAATAGAGAAAAAAACATTTGTACTTTCCCATCCAACTCCCGTAATCTTACATCTTAAAAATAAATATTGAGGGGGAAGTGGCTTCCATCTGTTTTACCTCAAAAAATATCAAGACTTGCCAACGATACCGGACTGGATTTACTCTACTAGTTCCCATTTTTTCTGACCGCTTCCATTCCTGCTTGCAAGAGGCTGATTTAAGAAGTATATTCTCTTTTTTTTTTTCCTTTGTTTTCCAGGGCAAGCCTGAAACAAAACAAGGGATTCTCAGAAATAGAATCAATCTTTTAAAAAAGAATCATTCGATAATACAAAGATCATAGCAAAGTAGCAAACAAGTAGTTCTTGTCTCAAAACCCCCAGTTATACAACCACAACATGTTTCCAATTCCTCCTGCGCAATCAGATGGGCTAAACCCCAGGACCGTAGCAAAACTCTAGTCATAAAAAAGATGACTATCGTTATCATGTATAGGAGCTACGTCCAAATCATCATGCAACAGCAATGCCATTTGACTGATTTTTTGCAGCCCGCCAATCAACTAACAGTGAAAATATTGACACCAAAGAGCCGACCGGAGATGATCTAAGGAATTACAATCTGGTATCACAGGATTGTGCACGCACATCTGTTCTGCTTTGGGGCATTTGCGAGTTGTTTCTCTGTAGAAAACTATGATCCATGTTAGTATTGTACAGAGTCAATGACATGTTCAGGCTAGCACGATCACGTGTGGCATCCATAATGAAACTCATGAATAATAGATAACAATTATATCTCATTAAATACAAATTTTATATCCAGAATAAAATAATATTGACACTAAACTGTAATATATATTGAAATCAGAGCATTAAGATTCTAAATTCTTCATCAAAAAAAAAAAAAAAAAAAGAAAAATCGAAATTCGAACTAAATGTTAGATACTGTTGAACAAATGAACAGCATCATAAACATCTGTCCAAGCATTTCCAGAGCTAACACAAATTAAATAAAATCTTAAGTTCAGCTCTATATTGGAAAAGTATCAAGAAAATACATAGATCATTAACATAGGTTTGAGTCATTTTCAAAATTAATCATACATTATCTGTGTTTATTAAAAGCAGAAGTAAAGGTGGCTTACAAAAAGGGGAAAAAAGGGAAAGAAGCTGAGTCATTGGTACCATGGGTATAGGTACATACCATGTGGTGCCATAATCTATATATTCTCATTTCTGAAGTGCATTACTAACCATGTAACATAAACAATCAACAGATCCAAGAATGACATGGAGGTATCTCAATAAATACTTCGGTGCAAAATCCCTGGGTTTATCTTACTGTCATCATTCCACAACTGCTGATGCACGGATGCTTAATCCATGTACCCAATAAATTATCAAAGAAAATACCACCCAACGGTCATCTGAGTTGAATTTTGCACATGTTTATTTAATAAAACAGCATAAATCAAATGATTGGTTTGTCTCAGGTGTTTCATTAACAAGTCTGAAGAAAAAGACTTGTTCCAATTTTTCACAGTCCGCAACGATGTTGTGCAGCAACAAAAAGTTAAGAAGATGATTAACAAAAAGGGAGAATAGAAGCGATTGTAAAGAAATGGGGTTACTTTTATCCATTCACAACTAGAGTTGGGTCTAATAAATGTGCCAATAGAGATCTTTCTTGTAAAAGCTTCCAGAAAAAAATTTATAAGAGGTGCAGGGAACTATAGGCATTTATCTTTGGTTAATTGCTTTCGTTCATTTAAAAGTTTTCTCTCAGGCTCCTAGCTTGACAAGTAATCATATGACGAACAAAAATACTTCATAAATAAGAGATGAGACTAGTAGTGAACATTTTTTGATGGTTACCTGGGTTTGTTCTGACAATCTGAGAGACTAAATATCTTCCTCAATTATCAGATATGTAGGACTGAGCCTAACTAGCTTACTCAGATTTAAACAAATTATATTATTGTATACTATCTCATAATTATACAAAGACTATCGTGACAAGCCCAACTCAAACAAATCAACACAAAACACTGAATTGGAATGGTTGCTAGGCTTAAGCCAAATAAGTTTGCATGTAAAATTTTAAATGCTTGACGTGGCAACTGGTATTGACTTGTTGCTCTAAAATCCTAGAATAGAAACTTTAGGCTCTAACTTCCCGTATTATCTTCCGTGCTCCTCTATGAATGGCCAGTCAAAAATCTGTACCCTCCCTAACAGAGCCAGGGGTCTACTGGCTTCTTAAAAAATTCATATGGTACAGACATGAGTTCAGCCAACATGGATTTGTCCTCAGCCTGTTCCTTAGGGAACCTAAATTTGATGAATTATGTCTACAGTCTACTCTTGCAATGATTAAATTTGATGTATTCATTGTAGAAGAATACAAGCATGAACTGTTGGTTCAAATCTTAGCTTGTTCATTTACCAACTCATAATTCATAATCTGATTCTATCATTTTGCAGATTTCAGACTTAGATATGCCTAAAGGAATCCAACCATAGCAGTGTCAGGCTTATCCTTGGATTGGTCAATTATTTGTTCCTTAGACGAATCAATTTTCAGGGTATTCTATCTTCAGAGATCAATGATCTAATCTTCCAAGATTTGGTAACCCACTTTGTTAGGGTGAAATTCAGTCTTTACTGGGATGAACCCTTAGTTTGTTCCCCATGGAACCCATATTTCCTAATTTAGGTCCATCTTTAGTGAGATTCAGATTTCGACCACTCCATACCTTGTAAATTTATTAGGGTTGGATATGCTCTGACATATGTTGAAAACTTAAGGTCAAAGTCTTGTTTTATTCCATGAAGAACCTACATTTTCTTAAGCCCATCCTAGGGAACTAGGGAGTAGGGACTATATCCAACTCTGCAGATGCTCGCTAATCTCTTGGTAGACATCTAGATTGCTCTTTAGATAACAAGTTGCTCACAATGTGCAGCCATTCCTTAAAAGTTACCAACTAATACACCCAACCCCATCCCTTTTCCTCTTCCCCGCTCTTTTAGACATGATAGATTATTTCTGATAGGAACTCAATACCCATAATGCTAAGATAAACACCCCTAACATATCAACCATTTTCTCCAATGATTAAGATCTCCTTAGATTAATCCTCTATGATCCCAAAGTCTTTATTTTTATCCTAGATAAAGAAGATTCATTTTAAGAGATGTCCCAAACCAATGCATGAGACTTACAAGCTTTCTTATGCTTAATCTCTCCTGTTAGCATAAGCCAATTTGCTCCTGCAAGAATCTTCATCAACCTGAACCTAAGAGGACATTTATAACATTATAGCTCATCTACATTGTCCCTAAAAGAATCTAAATTTTTGCTTGCCTTTCGGAAAATCCTCACAAGTCACACCCCCCCCCCAGCTCGAGTTATTTTGCACTTGAGAAAAACTATTCTACCTGTGCCTCCTATTAGATTGAGCCCTTTTACTCCAAAAATGAATCTACACAGTCTTAGATAGAAACATTTTTCAATATTAGAATTCCTTGACTCTTTGCAAGTTATTTGCTCCCTTTTAGATCACCATGATTCTAAAACAGGAAAACTTTGACTAACTTTGCACCAAAGCTCCTTCATGCCCCATCACTTATGTAGCCGTGGTGTTGTCTTGCTCTCCCAATATAAGGAAGAAACTGTTATGTCTTTAAAATACAACATTCTCAACCTCCTTAGCTTGGCAAGATTGGTTCATCCTTAAATTAGAAACCATAATGTCTACACATTGGAACCAATTAGGTTGATTTCAGTCATGTAGGATTACCTTGTAGTTTTATCTCACGATTGTCAACCATTATGTGCTTAGATTTGCAATCCATTGTGCCCTTATATTGAAGTCCACGGCTTAAATATAGTCACATAACAACCCCCTTTTATGTTTGTAAGACAATCTGTCATATTAATTTTTGCCACTACCACATACTTCTTCCCAAGTTAGAAAGTCAAGGAATTTCAGATCAATAAAATTCATCCCACGCTTTTTGATTGTTGAGTTTTCCTGTTTTTTAAAAAGAACAAAATATGTTATTGAAACTGCTTATATCCGTTGCTCCCTTGGATTAACCTCTGCCACCTAGGCTTGCTCATTTCCTTTTGTACCCTCTAATCAAGTAATTTGATAACACTACATGCACTTGGTTTACTCCTTTAACATGAAGGTCTGTATATCCATAAACTGGTGAACATCTGAGTCCTAAAGTAATCAGAAGTGGGTGTAGGTGTAGGTGCAGGTGTAGACACAGGAAAGGGACTTTCACTAGCAAAAAGGAAATGTTTAGGAAGTGGGTGTAAAAACAAGTTTTTGAAGAGATTCTGAGTGATGCACAACCATAAGTGGAAGATTCCTTCTATTGCCTAAGTCCGTTAACTAATAGAATCGCATGCTTTTAGATTGGAGCCCTTATGGAAGATAACTCTAGTCCAACCCAACTTTCTTGATATTCGTAACAATGCTACATCTCCCGTGAGCAGCAACATTCAACAAACAATATAGTCCAACAAGATTCTCTATAGAATGGTACATAGCAAGGTTAGCAATCTTGGCACTGGATCCCGTACCAATACCATGTTGATACAATGTTGGTATGCCCAGTACAAGAGTTGGTTCGGCATATTGAGACTTGGTGAAATTCATTATAAGCCACATTTTTAAGGTCTTTCTTTCATATACCATCAAGACAAAGTCTTGACATCAACTTCGCGCACAAAAAAAAAGCCTCCCGTACCAAATCTCAATTTGGTACCAGTGTGGTGCAATACACCCGACACGAGATAGTATGCACGGGTACGGAAAACCTTGGTACATAGAATATATTCTTTAGCAAATAGTAAAGAAACCATACAAGCATGGGGTACGCCGCCTTAGAACAAAACGTCCTCAATGTCAGTGCTATGAGATGGTTGGTGATCAATTCTCTTTATCATAGAAAGGGACCTAAATCAGATATTCACTTTCCTACATGGCTTGAGAGCAATGATAGCATCTTCAATGACAGGAACAAGTTGCAGAGGGCCTAGCTGGATAAAGTCGTCTTCTTGTTACATGACTAGACCAGGCTTATTTCACAAAAGAATTGTGCTATGAGTTTCTTTCAAGAGGGTCTCCTAGGTAAGATCTCTTTTTCCTCTTGTTTCCTTTTTCTTCTAAGTTACATTTGAGAGCATGTAACTTACATTCTCTTAGTGAATTTAGGCTCCAGCACGTTTCCTGTTAAAAACAAAAAAAAAAAAGAAGGATATTTTCACCTCCACCTATGGATGATTTAATAATTCATTAAGAGTCCACTGTTAGAAAGCCCTTTTTACATGTCAACTCCATGTTCTCTTTTTTTTTTCCCTCTCTCTCCTCCATGGCTTATAGAAAACGTAGATAGGAGCAAGGTTGATGGAAATCCCTTCAATCTAGGTCTGCTGCAGTAGGAAGTAGATAAGTTGTTTCCTTCATAGAGAAAATCTTTTTCTTAGAAACTAGCGAACTATTTGAGCTAATAGACACTAACTTGTTTATAGAGAATGAATAACTTGTTCAAGCTTCCAATTATATATTTAGGTCCTTTTTTAAGCAATTAGAGAGTAAGTCTTAACTAATTTACCGCAAAATGTGAGTGTGGGCAAAATATTGGAGGGACCTTGTCCAGTCAAAATTTTATATTATAATTCACTTGCATAACCATAATAATGATCTTACACCTGGTCACCTCCAACTAGGATGATCCTTTCTCTGAAACAACAGCTTGCCAATGTCCTAACTCATAACCATACTGTACAATTTACAACCACGCCAAGTTTTAATACCTAATCCAATAAAGTTCTAATTTGCATATTAAACTGCAAACCAATGTCAAATTAACTCAACCAAACTTTGTTACACTTGCAGGCCATTACCAGTATTGGCTAATTCCTTGCTCCAAACAAGTTAGTAATTTCTTAACAAACTCCAAGTTGAATTACAAATGATGCATCAGAATCCAAGTCCAATGAGAAAATACTCCCAAAATTTCAAATGGGCTTCTCATCAAGAAATGTAAGTGGGACTAAATTTTTACTGAAAGCCCAGAGGCAGTATGACACAACTTGGTTAACACTAAAAAGCCTATAGACAAGATCTGGCAAAAGTCTGACTTCTTGACCTCCTTTTCCAGACAGCAAACAGACCCATTCCTGTATAGCTCATGGTTGTTCCAATATCATGTGATAAGGGCTCAAAATGTAAACCACACAATTAGCATCATATTCTGCTATGCAATAACCAAACTGAAATTTAGAGTTATAACCAGCAATAACAGCAGTTTTCAGTTACACACTCATTGAATTGCATATGTAGATGTCATTTTATACTACTATATTCATTAACAGGGATGAATTCCTTTTGCAAAGTAGTCTGAGAACACAATGAATCAAATTAAAAAATGATAAACAGAAGGGAAAAAAAAAGATACCGTTGTTTTTGTCAAGTTGGGGAGGCCGCACAACAACGTGCATGGTTATTACACCACCTGGAAGCTCTCCAACCGGTACCCTGGACTCAGCAAGAGTCCTGTTGTTTCCAATATTTTCCCACCATTGATGAGCTTCAAATCATTTATTGTTTTTGGAGCAATTTCTTTGTCTATCAGCATAACAAATTTTCAGCATTAAAGCATTCAATCAATAACAGAAAGACAAAAAATCTCAAGTTATAAGACATTGAATGCTTCATAATAATAATAATTACACACACACACACCATTAAAAAAGCAAAAAAATAATATAAGGCATGATGACAAAAATGGCCACATTGACAGACTAGATAACACTTGCCCAATTATAAATAGAGATGATCATCAGCAGTCAAACAAGTAACTCGAGGTACTTATCTAAGCAGGCTTATTATAAAAGATGTTTTCCACAGAAAAAGCCGGTAATGATTTTCTTTATGCAACCCTTTCCTTTACAATGAAATATATGATGATATATTGTTGCTGATCCATCTGGAATTAGGCGTCAATATCCATACTGGACAATATTCTCTGGGAATGCATGTTATACTGAGGAGCTACCAATAATATGCAATTATGCATGCCCCATTATACTCCAAATATGGCCCAGAAACACAACGATTCCATTTTATTATGGTTGTTTTACTATTCTTTGTCCATTGATACTTCTCTGTGGCTAATCCTAGCACACAGTTGCTCTTCCTCACAAACTTCACTGAATTAACATTTTTCTCCTGTCTATCCCTCCCAGTGGCATATTACATGTAACAGCTCCTAGCCTCGGATCAAATCCTTATAAAAAAAAACCCAATTCAGTCGGGTGAGATTGCTAAATATAAATCCATATCAAGGCAAAGCAAAAGACCAATAGCAAAGCAGGATAGCCAGCAAATACAGTATTCACTGACATGAACTTCATCTTGAACTACAAGTAAAAAAAGAGAGATGTCATAAAGTCACAGAGGCACTTGCATGATTCAGAAACACCATGCATAATGAACATCATAGGCATTACCTATAGAACACGAACTTCCAAGAATCTTGGTGAAATTGATCCGCAGATTTTACAGTCAGTACAAGTAACAGAACCTAAATGAGGTCATCTTAAAATTGCTACCTTTACTGTGGCACCAACTTTTAAGTCAGAACCATTGCATATTAATATCTATTGTCATTCATTTTGTCAATAATGACAAAGGCATTCAGATGCAACTCGATGATGATCCAGTAAGAGGCTTTATATCAGACAGAAGAATGTAACTTTTCTTTGCAGCAAATCTACACTTAACCAGTTAAATTGCAAGACTTGCTACCTTGTTTAACTCTTATTTGAAATATATTTACAAATCATGTTGTCTTTTTGGTTCATATATGTGTTACAGCAGAAAAAAACAGCATGATCGTGCAAAATTTCATTTTAACACCTTCTGCTAATAACCTAAGTTTAGAAGATCATGTTTCACACATTCAGACAGAAGATTCCAGCATCAGCAAGTTGAAGAAACAGATATAAAGTAACCATAGTACCCATAACTGGATAAGTTTTTGTGTTTTTTTCCAGAAAAGGAATCGCACTTGAGTTGTAGGATCATTTGCTACTGAATGTTTCACTGCTCAAACATCAATCAGGTAAATTTATCTATGACTAAGCTTACGCAATTAGGGATAGCAAACTTTGACCATTTAAGAACTACTTCACAAGCCAATAGATGCATATAAATGGATAAGGCTAATGAGGGGAATTCAGAAATAGCAAAAAGACCAACTAAAGAGACATTCTACCATTTTTTGGAATGTTACGACTTACGTAGGAATAAGCAGATGCCAAATATGTTGAGAAAGAACCAATTGATGATCCTTACACTGAGAATGCTCCACATTACAGTAAGGAAATCATGGTCTTCAAAATGTGAACTTAGAACCACCGGTCATCATAGTTGGTGGAACTGGCAGGTAGAATATGTTAAAGAGAACAAAAAAAACCAGCTAAAGCAATCATTAAGAAATAATCTCTTCCATGAAAAGAAATGTTCAACATCTCTTCAGACAGACAACTAGGAGCAAATGTTGAGGGACAGGTCCAACAACAACATTTCTGTGAGGCCCATAGCAGGAAGGGGAAAAAGGAGAAAGTAAAATCATATTGCTGTACCACAAAAGGCTTTTGCATTCCCGACTATATTTTAGCAATTATCAAATATTATGACAAGTAAAAACCAAAGGAAGTCCATAAGCTTTTGAAAAAACAAGAAAAACATACATAAATCTATTGTCTCCCTCGTGCATACAAATCACTTGCGGAAATATAAATGTATCAGGCTGGTAGTTCTGTCATCTAAGCATGAACTCCGTAAGCCATCAAACATGCACACGCACGAACGCAATAAACTAATCCAATCAGGAACCCAAGATATAAGCAATCGATTTCTGAATTAAATCTGGAAACTAATCAGCACGAATTTCATGCTAAGGAAGAAACTAATCAACAGTTTCCAGTAAATATGCAGCACCACAGTTAGAAGAAAACAAGTCAAACCACAGAGACAGCGCCAAGTACCATCAAAATCTCACCTTGCGGCCATCGAGACAGGATGGTTTCTTTGAGAGATGCAACGGTGGTCGAAGGATCATACTTGCTTGGCCCAATGTCCGTGCCATCAAAAAGCCTAAATTTGAGCTCAATCAAATCATCTCCAGCCATTCGAAAACCACTTTAGATGAAGAAAGAGAACCCTCCACTCAATTCTCCATGATCTCCTGCCTACAATTCCAATCAATCCCACCCAAAATCATAAATTCCGACAACTTCTGGTGTCCACAAAGGCAAATCCCTAACAATTCGGATCAAATTCAACGATTCGTGATGGATCTTAAAGAAAACAGCAATCAGCAAGATCCATGTCAAATTACCAGGTTCCCTCTCAACCAGCAACCCAGCTCTTCGAAATCTCGGACGAGAAATGGCTTCCTCGCCTCGAAAACCAAATTTTGTTCGATTTCGACGACAACCGCGATCGAATTTCCGGATCCCAGAATGACAAATCAAACCCAAACCCCTCCTACCACGTCATTTTTGACATAAAAATTGGATTTGAGGGATTCCAACAGGCCAAATAGGAATCCCAATTGGGAATTCGCTGCAGACGTCGTCGAAATGGGTGAGAGGAAAGACCCGAAGAAGAGCTCGCTTCTCTCCCAAAACTCCCCCTCCTCCGCCTCTGTTTTTGTAACCAGTGGGGAAGGAAACTAAAGCCGAACATGCAATTTTCTCCAGGCGAGGTATTTGACTGAATCTATCCTCTAACCAAGGAGCCAAGGCAAACGAAAGGCCTTTGTACTATTTAAATTAAAGATTTTTTTTTTTTTGTATTTACCTAACTCTTTTAAATCATTTTCTATTTTGGCATGATCCTGTATAAAGAATTTATTAAAGATTTGTTGCAGATAGCCGCTAGACATTTAATTCCACCAAGTAGATTCTATCTTGTGATTATCTTGCATTTAGCTAATTTTTTTAAATAATTTTTATTTTAGCATGACTCTTATATAAAAAATTTATTAAAGATTTGTTGCAGGTGGCCGCTAGACATTTAATTCTGCAAATAGATTCTATTTTTTGATTATACTTACTGGATAAATATAACTATTTGTAAATGGTACCCAACTATTTTTGTAACTATTTTATGAAAAAACAACAATGAGATCTTAAATTTTAAGTTGTACCTACTAATAATCAAAAGCAATATAGAGATTTCAAGAAAAATTTCATATGGATGGTAGCATAATCATACTGATGTGAAGCATCTAAATCTACATTTTTCCCTTTCATATATGATTAGGATGATAGTTATCTATTCGTAAACACACTCAAGTATCTTTATGTCAACCATGCCCATTAGCAAATATGCTTATGAGATAAGAAAAGTTGTCAATTGAAGCTAAAACCCTAGCTCTTAATGTATAATGACAATAAAGCTAATGTACAATAATTAGATAAGATTTATAGAGGTAGCATTATAGTGCTACTAATGTAGCACATCTAAACTTTCACTTTTTACTATTACATACAATGAAGGTAGCAGTTATCCATTCATAATTGGCACGTGCTGTCCTTTTATTAGCCTTGATCACTAGCAAATATTTGCATAATTTAATGTTTGTGATGTGAGAGATCAGCGACTGGAACCCTAATTCAAAGTATGGCATAATTCACAAGGGTGGCAACACAATACTAATAATATAGAGCATCTAAACCTCCACTCTATAATTTTTTTAATTTGTAATAGCTACTATAGCATGTGTGTTTGCAAATGATCATTTTAAAAAGAAGGGGAATTTGAAATGTATTAACAATTTGAATAATTCCAATGGATAGAGTCAGAAGGAGAAAAAATTACTTTAGTACATGACAGGTAGTTTAGTTACTATATGTGAATTCTATAGCACTTGCTCTAATACACCATGAGAATAATTTTTGTTGAATAAAATGTTGATTGGAAAAAAAATCAACACTTACATAAATGTACATATTCAACTAGTTCTAATAATTAGAATATAGATACACATATGTAAATTAAATGGTAAAATTTAGTATTACAAATAAATTCTTTACTTTTTGATATATATCAAAAGATTAATTTATAACAAAACAAACTACAACACATGAACATTTTGTTGCCAAATTTATGAATCAATTAAGACTTCCCCTATTCATCATCAAAAAGGCAAAGCTGAAGCTTGCAAATAAATTTGGAAAAAACTGAAAGACAAAAGGATAACATGAAAAGATCTCAAGTAAAATGATCATTTAAAACTTAGGGATATGGTTGCATGTCCATAAAAATGTGCTAAAGTAGAAAGGGAATGAAGTACTAAAGTTAGATAGGCCTTCAACCAAGAGATTGAGAACAATCATAGAGTTTTTCATTATAGAAATGGAATGAAAGTACTGAAGTTAGATAGGCCTTCAACAAAGAGATTGAGAAACAATTAAACAAAACCTATCTTGTCATATAATGCCATGCTTGCATGAACAATGGAGACACTCCCACTTGGTCAAAAGTCATGTCAAGCCTCATGTTTGAATAACTCATGTAAATTAATTGCAAGGATCTTTTAACAGCCAATTGGATTTTCTGGGACATGTATGTAATAGTTAGAAAGCAATGGATTTATCAATATTGTTAAAATATATTAAGGATGACATATAAACAAAGCATATCATTAGCATTAAATTCATGGGTCCTCTCAAAAGTTAGCTTATGATTATATGGAAAACTTTTCCAAACTTTTTGGTGTTTAATAGCTCTAATATGCTAAATCATACTGACATTGTTATCTATCAAGAGAAAAATCAAACAATAGCTTAGCGCAATCATGGTCCCAATAAAACTTATCCAAATCTAAAAGAGTGAGCATGAAAAGTAGAATAACAATTGTTTTTTGAGTTGGGGCCTAGAAACAATGTAACATGCATGAATGTAATCTTTTGCATCCTTATCTGAGACAGTATGTTAACAGACAATTAGTGCTACTATAATATGGATCACATTATCCATGATCTTTTTTGTAGGTTAATTCAGACCATCAGATTGATGGACCTTTTCTGCTGATTCCACTAGCATCAGCCATTCTGGGACCGCCACAAAGTCCATTGGTTATTTGATGCCCAGCGATCAGGTACCAATGACAAGGCAATTGGTCCACAGCTTTGGCTAGAAAACTTTATAATCCTTAGTTTTAAATGTGCTGATTGAAACATCACACCTACCTTCCCGCAGGAGGGAGATTGTCAGGTGCATATCAAGAAATAAAAATTCAAAGCAAAACAGATCTTTGATGTGATTGTAGAATCCACAAGGCTTTTTATTTTATTGGAGGCAGGTAAGAGTTCAAAACAAGCAACCATACATCATCAAGAATGGAAGTGCAAGTTTTCTTGACCTCAAATGACAAGTATAATAAATTGTTTCGATTTTGCTTGTAGTTACAAATATGTTAGTTTATTATTTAGAGTCAAGTAGGCAAGTGTAGGCTATCCAAAATTATTCAACTCTTATATCAGGTACTCATTTTATGGTCCTAAAGAGGTGGTGATGACCATAACTACAAGTTTGGCCAATATCAAGAAAGCAAGGGTAAATCATCATCATCACCATCCAGGCCTTTTTCCATTAAAAATTGAAGCAAAGCATCATCAGTAGAAGCCTATCGCAAGATCTTTGATGTCAATGCAAGATGCTGAGTGGCATGTCAGATATCACAGCAACAATTGGCTTGTGATGACTCTGCCACCATGACCATTAAACCATATATGAAATGGTATTTAACTGGTGAGTGAAAATTGGAAAGAATCCTGAACCAGGAGTTATTCCTACAGGATAACACATAAGAAAGTGCAGATTCCTGGGTGCTGGTTCTGATGTCGACTTTGTTTGCCTCGAAAGTAAAAGTATGATTCTTCCACAACCTCAACAACATATCATGCCCTGTCCTCATACAATAAAGGATTATCACCAGTGCCATCTCATTTATCTCGGTTGGAGACTGATCCCTTCATGAACTAAGGTATCAGTTCATCACAGCTGAGATGAAGGGCTGGAGAAGTCTTGAGAAGGACCAAGATGGATATCTCAGTGGGGATATCCCAAAGATTTAGCCAATATACAGCAACAATGATATCAAAGTACAAGCCTGTATAGTAAAAACAATGTCGTGTCATTTAGGCATGGAATTCAATATTTAGTAACTGAAAAACCCATGCAGAAATAGTAAATCTTCACAGAGATGAAAGCATATACCCACAATGAAAGTAGAAACAGAGGTGGTTGGGACATTAAGAAGTACTGCATTTCCTAATTCCTTTTGTTGATGATTAGTCCTTGATGGTTCCCTGTGACCCACCAGACTCCACCAATAATCCAAAAATAAAAAAATAAAATAATTTCAACCAATGTTAGGAGGGCTCCATAGCTCCCACCCACCCCTCCCTTGCCCATATTCTACCACTGATGTTGGCAATATCACATCAGCGTCAGCATCAACATTTTACATTGAAGATGTCAATGTGCAATTGCTTGGCATGCGTTCACCCCATTGCCATATTCCAAGTAATGTGAGACCCACCTGGGCAAAGATTCAAATGACAAAAGTGCAAGCAAACCCATTAGATGCAGTGTAGGAATTGAACACTTTGAGAAATCAGCAACAGAGGAAAATAAACAAAGGCTTTACTTGGAAAGAGGACACATCTCAATAAGCACTACACCTCTTTGCAGGGCCGATCCTGGGACAGGTCGAATTGGGCGACCGTCCTAGGTCCCAGGCTCTGTATTGATGTTCCAATGGGATGCAAGGATGACTTTCTACAATATTATAATAAAAAAAATAATTAAATAGATTAATGATGAGTTTTACACATTACTTAACGAACATATCTATAGAAAATTATTGCATATAAATTAATTTTTTAATAATAATTAATATTTAAAGTATGTTAATTTTTAATAAAGAAGGTCTCATTTTTTCATTTGGCCACGGGTCTAAAAAATATGAGGACCGGCTCTGCCTCTTTCCTTGGGCATTGAAATATTCAAAGATTCTATTGTTGTCATTAGCAAATAACAGGCTGGGTAGTAAGATCTATATGGGATCTATGTTAAGGAGGAACTTAGCTTCTAATTAGCTTGATGCATCGGAAAGAGAAAAGAATCTTAAACATTAGAACTGGATATTAATATGACAACCAGCAGAGCACATACATGGGATGACATTAGTGGGTGGTAGCCATGCTCCTTCAAGTTCACAGATTAAGGCTCTGCTCAAGAGTTGCCCATAAATAAAGAACCAATTAGAGTTAAATCAAGATGATCAGGTGGCAAAGAGTATGCAATTTAGGAATTTGAATAATCTTTCTTTGAAAAGTTAGATGATGATGCCAATCCTGGAATCTGAATTGTCATTGGGAATGGTTTGGAACCCATCAAGATTCAGAGGCAGAAGATATAAGCAAACTAAATAGTAATTCATCTCAAACATTAACTATTAGCCTGCCATAATATCAGTCTATCAATCGCTATTGAGGCATGCAGAAGTCACATGATCACACGGGTGCGCTAAATGTCTGTGATAGCAAAGTTTTGCTGCTTGCATTATTTCTCCGAGCGGGATGGAGTGGAGTTCATGGCGTGGCAACAGCATCCAACAATTGATATTGCCATTATATGGAAAAAAAAAAAAAAAGAAAAGAAAATTGAACCTCTCATTAGACTAAAATATTAAAACTAAAGAGGTATGCTTCTGTGCAATTCTCTAGTTCAACAATCTCTATTGTTTGCAGATCTAACGATTTGCAAACATCTGAGATATAATGCTATCATGGGCAGGTGCTGAATAACTTTTTCACTGCAGGAACATAAGGAAGCATATACCTTGGAACCATAACAAATGGCTTTCATAAAGTTGTAGTGCATACAAGTGAATGAAAAAGCTACCATATTCTCTACGCAGCCATAAAGAGCTCACTTCAACGATAAACAAGAAGCCCACCATCCATTTTTTTAACATGCTTCCTATCTTCAAAAGAAACCATAAGTGAATACAATGGAGAAAAGAAAAATTATATGGACAACAAAGATAATAAGGTGGCGTATATCCTCAAACAACACGAAGAAGCAAAGTGACAGTTTTAATGAATATGAACAATACTTTTTTTTTAGAATAATTAATAGTGTGGAATGAAGCACTAACACCGTATCCTTGGATGACATGCCATGAAGGAACGCACCTCCATCTCTTGGTCATATCACGTGCCCTGTACGTTGCAACCTTGAAAAGCTACCCTCACGATGGTCTAATTATTAGACAGACGATGTTCACTGGACCAATCCAATGGTCACTCACCACATTAACCTTTTGTATTTAAACAATTTAGAAGGTGTTTGATAGCATGTAATTCTAACAAAATTATATATAATTTTATAATAGATAATTAAATTATATTATTTATTTCATTACTTTCATAGATAATGCTGCATTACATATAATGCAGTATTACCTCAAAAAAAATAATCTGATTATCTAAAGAGAAGTAGTTATGTAATTATATGTAATCTGACAATCCTGCAATCTTGCAACAAGATACTTTCAGGATCAAAATATCCTCATCAAAATAAATCAAAATAAATTATGAGTAGTTCCAGTTGGTGAAAATAGAAAAGAAAACATAATAGTGATGTCACGAAAAATGATTGATCTCAAATTAAGTTTTTTTATAGAAAATAAACAATAATCAATAAAAAAAATGAAGTACTTTGAAAAAATTATCTTATGTTCTATGTAATTTG
Organism: Elaeis guineensis; assembly: GCF_000442705.2. Taxonomy (NCBI): domain Eukaryota; kingdom Viridiplantae; phylum Streptophyta; class Magnoliopsida; order Arecales; family Arecaceae; genus Elaeis; species Elaeis guineensis. The sequence goes on from NC_026007.2 coordinate 67,840,203, forward strand.
AATTGTATATCAAACACTGTAATGTAAGATTTTTTGTAATTTTATGACAAATTACTGCACATACCAAACACTGCAATATAGGATTCTCTGTAATTTTATCAAGTAATCATATTCTCTCTGCAATCACATTACCATAACAATATTACCTAATGTACCAAATGCCACCTTAAAATCAACTAAGAGGTGCTTGCTATCCACCGTCTTGTTGATATGATGCAACTGCCTTAGCCAACATACTTACAAATGGAATGATGTCCTCGTATAGAACCTAAATAACTTCTCAAACAAAATTATACAAGATTTATGCCACACTCGTTGGCTCCGGCTACTGGTTGTTGCCCGTATAGCTAGCACGGGATAGTTCGGCGGCACAACAAATGCAACTTATTACCCAAAAGAAAAAAAAAAGAACGATAAGGTGACGAAAACCCGAACACAAGTCAGGCTTAACGCCTGTTTCGTTACCAAGCACAGGAACAGTTCGGTGAAGGGAAAGTCCATTTCAAGCTTTTTCTTTTTTTCTTTTTTTTTTTTTTAAAAAGAGAAGTCCATTTCAAGCGTTACCTTAAGCGTAGTATGGAAGTAAGAATTGTGCAAAGATGTTAACAAGTCCAAAAGAGATTCGATTCATCAATTGTCCTGAATAGCGTTAGGTGTTGGCTGATTGCTCTTTTGGTGGATCTTACCTACAACCGATGTGGTCTGCATTCCGAGTTCGGATACCGCAGAAAGCTATGCATGCATGCAGCACCACCATCCCACGCATCCACCTCGGAAGCAATGTTCTCACTTATTTTATAAATCAAGACTGCTGTATTGGGATGCCAAGTACGTGGATGGTCGCTCAACATGCCACGTAGAAAATTCAATCTGACACTGTATCACAGGCACGTGCATCCTTTTCCGTGCAAAAATTGACAGTTTGACGATGTTTGATGATCCAAATAGTATCACCAACATGATTCATCTTCGATAATCCTTATCCTAAAGCAATATGATCCCCGATAATCTAAATTCATCATGTTTGATATATTATATTCCAATGATTAAAATTTTTAGGTATATATAAATAATTTTTTGATATTTTATAAGAATCCGTGATCATTTATCATATAATACTAAAATTATTTATAATAAATTTTATAAAAATATATTTATTAATTATATTAAATATATTATAATAAATATTAGAGGATTTAATATTCGATCTATTTGTGGACCGAACTTCAATTTTTAAACTTTATTGGCCAAAACTATAACTTTCGATCCATCAGAAATAGGGATTTAATTTTAAGTCCCTCATGAGACGAAACCATCCTCAAAACTATAACTCCCGCTGTGACGGCCTCCCCTCACCGTCCTGCCCGCGACGGCCCTCCCTCCTGACGTCCGAACCCGCTCTTCCCCTCCCCGATGATCGCTCGTGACGGCCCCCCCCCTCCTCGACGACCGTCCGCTCACGATGGCCTTCTCATTTTTCTCAATTTTAATTTCTCAGCAGCGATTTCATAACTCTTTTTTTTTTGGACGAATGGAGGGGGCGACCGGGGGCGGCTGGAGGCAGCACAGGCAGTCGGGGGGCCGGGGTGCGATGCTGTCGGAGGGTGGTGCAGGCGGGCGAGGGGGCGATGCGGGTTGCTAGGGTGGTGCGGTTGCCAGGGGCGGTGCAGGGGCTGGGGGATCGAGGTGCGGTGCCGGAAGTGCGACAGAGGGTGGCGTGCTTGGAGGAGCCAGGGTTGTCGGGGGGAGGGGAGGTCTGTGGCGTGCGGAGGAAGGAGAAGGCAGCGAAAAAATAATAATAATAATAAAATAAAAATAAGTATTAAATAATTATAATAATATTTTATTTATTTATATTTTTAAAATATTTCTAGTGAGTCGCCCGTTTCAAAAAAATATTTTATATATTTTATTTATTTATTTATTTATATTTTTATTTATATTTTTTAAAATTAATAATTTATTAATAAATAATTCTTTCTAAAAATAGTTTTAAAAATAAATTTAATTTTTTTTAAAAAAATAATTTTTAAATAATTATAAATAAAAAATAAAATAAAAAATATTTTAAAATAAATTATTTTTTATAATAAAATAATTAGATTTTAAAATAATAATAAAATATTTTTTAAAAAATAATTTTAAAAAAATGCGAGGGGCACCGGAGAGCAATGACTATGCTTTTAAAATTATTTTTTAAAATTAATATTTTTTATTATAATTTTTGTAATAATTTTGTTTAGTTAATTTGATGAGGAGTTGATGCCACATAGGGGAAGTATAAGTATATCAAGCACTTCAATCCATGACGAGTTTGAGTTTGCTTCCACGACTCTGTGCCAAATACCCATAAGCCCCCCTCCAGTGCCAAAGTCTAAGTATGCTCTTTTGATAATTTTAATAATAAATAAAAATTATTTTTTAAAAATAATATTTTTAAAATTATAATTCAATAATAATAACATAATATTTTTATTAATAAAATTATAATAATTTATTATTGATCAAATAATAATAATTTATTATTAATTATATAATAATATTTTATTATTCATAAAATAATAATAATATGGTACATAGTTAACTAAACATGATACACAGTTAAATGAATAATATACACAGTTAATTAAATATGGTACAGTTAACTATATATAATATTAAATTAACTGTATGTAATGTTAAATTAACTATGTGTGATATTAATTTAATATTTGCAACATTAAATTAGCTATTTACAATGTTAACTTAACAATGTGCAGAATTTATTTAACTGTATACAGTATTAAATTAACTATGTAGTATAGTTCATTTAATTGTATACACTGTTAAATTAACTATGTGTAATATTAAATTAACCATGTGTAGAGTTTATTTAACTGTGTGTAATATTTAATTAATTATATATAGTGTTAAATTAACTGTGTAGGGTTCATTTAACTATGTGTGGTGTTAAATTAACTATGTGTAAGGTTTATTTAACTATATATAGTATTAAATTAACTGTGTGCAGTATTAAATTAACTATGGCATGGTTCATTTAACTGTGTGCAATGTTAAATTAACTATATATAATATTAAATTAATTATGTACCGTGTTTAGTTAACTATGTACCGTGTTTAATTAACTGTATATCGTATTAATTTAAATATGTATCATGTTCAGTTAATTGTATGTAGTGTTAAATTAACTATGTACAGTGTTCATTTAACTGTGTACAGTGTTAATTTAACTATATGCAATGTTAAATTAACTTGTGCAGGATTGTGCAAGGTTCATTTAATTGTATGCAGTGTTAAATTAACTGTATGTAAGATCCATTTAACTGTGTACAATATTTATTTAACTATTTATAGTGTTAATTCAACTATGTGCAGTATTAATTTAACTATATACTATGTTTAGTTAATTGTGTGCAGTATTAAATTAACTGTGTGCAGTGTTAAATTAACTATGTGTGATATTAATTTAACAGTATTAATATTAAATTAACTGTGTACAATGTTAAATTAACTGTGTATAGATTTATTTAACTATATGTAGTATTAAATTAACTATATGCAGTATTAAATTAACTATGTGTAGGTTTATTTAACTGTGTGTAGTGTTAAATTAACTGTGTGTATGTTAAATCAACTGTGTGCAATATTAATTTAACTATATGTAATATTAAATTAACTGTGTACGATATTAATTTTACTGTGTGCAGGATTCATTTAACTGTGTGTAATGTTAAATTAACTATGTGCAGGGTCCATTTAACTATGTACAGTATTAAATTAACTATGTGCAGTATTAAATTAACTGTGTGCAGTGTTCATTTAACTATATACAGTATTAAATTAACTATATGTAGGATTCATTTAACTGTGTACAGTGTTAATTTAACTGTATGTAATATTAATTTAACTGTATGAAATATTAAATTAACGTATGTAATGTTAACTATGTGCATGGTTCATTTAACTGGTGTAATATTAAATTAACAGTGTGTACGGTTTATTTAACTGTGCAGTATCAAATTGATCATGTGTAGTGTTAAATTAACTGTATGCGATATTAATTTAACTATATATAATATTAAATTAATTATGTCTGATATTAATTTAACTGTGTGCAGATTTTTTTTAAGTGTATGCAGTGTTAAATTAACCATGTGCAGGGTTCATTTAACTATGTAAATATTAAATTAATTGTGTGTAGTGTTAAATTAATTGTATGCTATGTTTAGTTAACTGTGTACTATATTTAATTAATTATTTATAATATTAATTTAATTGTGTACCATATTAACTTAACTATGTGCAATGTTAAATTAACTGTGTGCAGAGTTCATTTAACTGTATGCGATATTAATTTAAAATTTTAAAATAAATTTATTAAAATATTTTTTTAATAAATCGAATACAAAAATAGTCATTAATTATTTTTAAAATATCGGGGCCGTTAGGAGGGAGGAGGGGGGAGTCTGTGTGGTGTGTGGGGAAAAGAGAAGAAAGGAAAACAATAATAAAATTAAAAATAAGTATTAAACAATAGTAATAATATTTTATTTATTTATTTATTTATTTATAATTTTAAAATATTTTTAGTAAGTCATCCTTTCAAAAACTATTTTATATATTTTATTTTTATTTATTTATATTATTTGTTTATATTTTTAAAATTAATAATTTATTAATAAATAATTCTTTCTAAAAATAGTTTTAAAATTTTTTTCTAAAAATAATTTTTAAAATAACCAAAAAAATAAAATGATAAAATAAAATATTTAAAAATATTTAAAAATAAATTATTTTTTATAATAAAAATAATTAAGTTTTTAAAATAATAATAAAATATTATTTTTAAAAAAATAATTTTGAAAAATATGCAGGGGTACTGGGCAGCGGTGGCCTATGCTTTTAAAATTATTTTTTAATTAATATTTTTGATTATAATTTTTATAGTAATTTTTATTTAGTCAATTTGGTGAGGAGTTGATACCACATAAGAGAGGCATAAGTATACTTGGCACCTCAGTCCATGATGAGTTTGAATCTGCTCCCACAGCTCTATACCGAATACCCACAACTCCCGTCTACTGCCAAAGTTTGAGTCTGTTCCCTCAATAATTTTAATAATAAATAAAAATTATTTTTTAAAAAATTAATTTTTTAAAATTAATAATAAATTATTTTTTAAAAATAATAAAATAATATTTTTAAAATTATAGTTCAATAAAAATAAAAATTAATTGTGTGTAATATTAAATTAACTGTATGTAGGGTTCATTTAACTGTGTGCAGTGTTAAATTAACTATATGCAGTACTAAATTAACTGTGTATAGGGTTCATTTAACTATGTGCATTATTAAATTAACTGTATGCAGGGTTCATTTAATTGTGTGCAGGATTCATTTAACTGTGTGCAATATTAAATTAACTATATGTAGTATTAAATTAACTATGTGTAGTGTCAATTAACTGTGTATAGTGTTCATTTAACTGTGTGCAGTATTAAATTAACTGTATATAGTGTCAAATTAACTGTGTGCAGGGTTCATTTAACTGTATGCAGTGTTAAATTAACTATGTGCAGAGTTCATTTAATTATATGCAGTATTAAATTAACTATATACAGTGTTAATTTAATTATATACTATATTTAATTAACTGTGTATCGTATTAATTTAACTATGTATAGTATTCATTTAATTGTGTACCGTATTTAGTTAATTATATACCGTGTTAATTTAACTGTATATCATGTTTAGTTAATTATATACCATGTTAATTTAACTATGTACAGTGTTCATTTACTATATGTCATGTTAATTAAACTGTGAATCATAGTTAGTTAACTATGTACTATATTAATTTAACGATCGTTCTATTTGATGAACAAATCATCATAAAGAATAATTTAAATTTTATAATATTTTATTTTTTACAAATTAGTTATAAAATCGATCGCTAAATCAATCACTAAAATTGATCACAAAATCGATTGTTAAATTTATTAAAATATATTTTTTAAAAATAATTACTAATTTTGTTAAAATATTTTTTTATTAATAAAATGGATTGCAAAATCGATAGCTAATTATTTTTAAATTTTTTAATTAAAAAATTGATCATAAAATCAGTCATAATTTATTTTTTAAAATATTTTAATTTTTAAAATCTATTACAAAATCGATCAAATTTTTATTTTATATTTTTCTTATATTTTATATTATTTTTATATTATATTATTTTTATTTTTTATATATTTTATTTTTTATTATTTAAAATAATTTTTTATTATTTTATATTATATATATTTTTATTATTTTATTATGTTAATTTTATTTTTTATATATTTTATTTTTTATTATATTATTTTTTATTATTTAAAATAAAATTTCATGCGGTCCATGGAGCGAGGTGTGGACCGAAGGGCGTTTTCGGCTCGTTTCTCATGGCTTATGGTCCTCTCTGTGGACCGACGAAGGCCGACGTGGTGACAACGGGGAGCACAACGAGGGGAGGCCATCATGGACAGTCATCGGGGAGGAGGGGGGCTATCGCATTGCGGGCCGATGAAGAAAGGCCATCGTAGGTGGTCACCAGAAAAGGGAGGGGGGCCATCACGAGCAGTCACTACAAAGGGGAGGGGGGACGTCGCAGGGGGGGGAGGGGTTTTGGGTGTCGGGGGGGCCGTTGCATCGTGGGCCGGTGAGGGGAGGCCGTTGCGGGCGGTTGCCGAGAGGGAAAGATGGAGTTTGGGATTTGAAAGGGTATTTTGAATATTATTTTAAATTATCTCGCATCAAAATTGTTGGGTTACGGTAACTAGGGATCGGGAGTTACAGTTTTGATCAACGGAGAGTTTTTGTTATAGCGACATTAATTGAGGGATCGATAATTAAATATCCATAAATATTAATATATTTATTAATATATTAATTATTAATATATTTCATAAAATATATTTATTAGTCTTATATATTATTAATTTTTTAAGATATAATATTTATTATTATAGAATTAATATTTTTATTTATACTTATAGTATATTATTTTTCAATATTAGCATTTATTTTGATTAAAAAAATAAGATAAATAAAAATAATATATTAAATAATTTTATTGTATAAATATATAGTATAATAATATATTTTGTTATAATTTAGAATTATTATAGAATAATAATATAATAATATGATTAATAATATATTACATATATAATATATAGAATATTAGTATAATATAATATAATTTATTGATAAATATATTAATATATCAATATTTTTTATTGAATCTAAGATAATTTTTATTCTCAAATTTTAACACAAAATTATTATTTTAAAATAATATATCTGATCTCAAATATAGAGATTCCATCGCTAAGATGATGGTATAAGAAGTGAAAAAGATTTGGGATTCAGAGTTATTGTGGTCCAACCAAATGCCATTTTTGACATTGAAATGATTATTTTACATCAACTGCCTACTGTACGATCCAGCTTCATGCATCAAAATGCACCCCAGCGTGTAACGGTATGTCTGGTGTGGGGTATAATTTCCCAAATTGTTTAAAGAAGGGAAAGGTAGCCAGCCACCTGTTACCATATCAAGTTATGAACAGCTGTCGTCTTTTCAATTCTGGGAGCTGTTTGTCGGCGAGCGCCGATCTACGACTCCAGGCCCAGTGCTTTCAGAAAAATCCCTAAAAATAAAAGTCTGTGAGAAGAATAACCATAGCTTTATTTTTCTCTTAAAATCCACCTATTCCTTTGGCTTTTGAGATCTTGTCTCAAAACCTTTTGAAAAAAGAGTTCTCGATTCGAAAGAATCCCAAGCATAGCCTTCCCCCAAAACTGAGTTGAGAATCTTGTTTCAGAATTCCATGAAAAAAAAAATGTCTCCTATTCTCCTTCTTCCTAATAGTGAAATAGTTTATTTCTACTGATTTTTTTCCCAGCTTTTCTCTCCAGAATCCCTTTTTTGTTCTATATTTTTTTTAAAAAGAATCCGTTCTTTTAACAGGCCCTTCAAAGAGGCATTTGTATGGCAGTTCCGGAGGAAACAGTGATTCTGATCACAGGATGCTCTGAGGGCGGTATTGGCTATGCGCTTGCCCGGGCCTTTGCTGCAGAGGGATGCCTTGTTGTTGCGACGAGCCGGTCTCTGAGCTCCATGAAAAGCCTCGAGAATGATTCCAGGTTCTTCCTCCAAGAGATCGATGTTCTTTCGGAGGAAAGCATTCGGAGAGCTTTGACAAACACATTGGAGAAGTTTGGCCGGATTGATGTTCTTATAAACAATGCCGGGGTTCACTTGGTTGCGCCACTCGTCGAGGTTCCGATGTCTTCTTTCGAGCATGTCTTCAGCACCAATGTCTATGGTAATCATCTCTTCCTATCCGGTGCAAAATTGAAAGTTTATGTTTTTGGCTTTTCCTGGCCATCAGTAACTATTTCTTATCTTGATATGTACTGAATTGGTGAGGGTTTTTTAGTTTGTTGTTGCTGTTCTTCTTTAGTTTTGGTTATTGTGACATGTACGATTTGTGGTTGCCATGTGTTGATTTGGTGTGTATGTTATTTCTATGATTAATTGCACTGACGCTGTTGAATTGAAATGTTTTTGATTTTGAGAAGTATTATTTGTGAATGAATATTTGCCATTATGGAGTGATTTTCTTTCGACTAGAGATCTGCTTGTCAATCAATTTCTGTTTGTGTCTTCAATGTTGCTTTGTGATATTGATGACTCTTCCCCACCTGCTCCCCACTCCCCCACCCCCCGCCCCCCCACAACGATAATTAAGATCTGGAAACATTTCAAACATTGCCTCCAAGTTAAAGGGCAATGGGAAAGTGGGGATTGGTGCTTCAAATAATCATTTCTTACAAACTTGAATGGTTTCTCTTCTGTTTCTATAAAATCAGTTTGTTTCAAATAGGCTCCTATATGGCACTATCGGAGAAACCAGTGGTACTTCTGATCACTGGCAGCTCTGAGGGCCAGTTATGAGCCATACCATCACCAGTTGTTTGCTTCAGAGGGATGCCTTGTGATCACCGCAAATTGATCTCCGAACTCCATGTAAATCCTGGAGAATAATTCCATCTTCTTACTTCAGGAGCTTAATGCTCTTTTGGAGGAGAGCATTTCAAGAGCTCTGGCAAACATGTTACATCATTTTGTTGGGACACGTGTGTTTGTGTCAACTTGGTGGAACCTTTTGTGTTTCTTTCTCCAGCACCCAACATGGATAAAGGGCTTGTGGTACTAATTTCATTGGGGTTCTTGTATTTGTGAACAGTTTAATGGTTCCCACGAGTTAATTGGTTCATCTGCCAATTCTTTGATTAGTTTTGTTGAAGTTGGTTATTGAGATTGCCTTGAATTTAAAAGTTATAATTTGCTAGTGATTGTTGTTTGAACTGGATTCATTTGGAGTCGAGAATCAGTGCTTAGCATGGTGCCTATGCATTTATGGAGTGTTGTCTGTAACATTGTGAATTTAGTTGCACAAGGATCTCATTTTCCACTATTTAAGGTGGTATGTTTCTATTCGTGGATCATGTACCATGAAACAGTCATTTGAATTTATTTCATAACTTCAGTTCCATGCCCATTTATATTTTCATTGAAAGTGAAATATAGAAGTTGAATCTACAATTTTGGAGATTGTGTTTTAAGAATTCTGTAACAGAAGTCCAACATGGAGACAAAGTCATTCGAATATTGTTGGGATTTTTTAAAAAAAAATCAGGTGAACTAGGGATAGATAGAAGGGATATTTGAGGGTACTTTTTGTTTGGCATAAGTTCTATTGAGAAAAGTTAACAAAGCTTGATGGGCTAGAGGCAAAGTCAGACAGAGTGCTAGAAAGGTCTTTGTGAATTGTATTCTTCATAGGATGTTGTCTTCATTGATGAATGTTTTCTTGTGGTAAGCTTTACTATGGGAGACAGGTTTTTATAGCTTTAATATTTCTCCATAGTCCACAGTTCAATCTCTTGGGATCTTCAGATCATCACGGACTTAACCTAGTTGGAGGTGAAGCATCTGTAAGTCTACTTTCATGGTAACTTTTCTCTAAGCATACTCTTATAATTGCTTCATCTTTTACTATATTGCAATGGATTTGTAGGGAATAGAATTATGATAATTGCTATCAGAGCCTCAGGTTTAATGGTGAAAAAGACTATAAGCAACTTATTTAGGGGACCTTAGTGCCAAGCCTGTTCAGCTTTATGGTAGCAAAACATGAACAATATTAACAAAGACTTATGCAAGATGCAACACATGGTCAAATAAACAAGTATGCAAGATGATGAGGAGCAGATTGAATATGGCACAGAGCACTATCTGACCTTTATTCATATATACGATGTTTATTTATTGGGATTTGACACCTGATTATGGTTATAATCTGATTATGTTAATCACGTCATAAGTATTGTTTTTTATCCTTTTGTACATGAGTGTGCAAATTAATATGGACCATTTGTATATGTTCGACAAGGATAGCAATAAGTTTCTAGTACACTAGCTGAGGTAGAGGACAAAGCTATGGAGGATTTTTTTTTTTTTTTTGCTAGCATATTGTCCTTTTTTCTTAAGAAAACCTGCTTATGTTGCTGTATGGAAAGGACACCATTGATTTAGGGCCACAACAGACATTTTTCTTTCGTAGATATGAAAGGAGCTCAGGAGTTAAGAACTTAATGATGAAGTGGATGCAGTGAGGGACATTATAAAAAGACCAAATGCACAGTCCCCTCCCCATTCATTTGGGAATGGTATGAGCTGAACTAGTCTACTCAATAACATTTTATGATTTTTGGGCTTGAACTGAGCCATGAGCATCGTGAGTTTGGATTTGCAAAAGTTTGCATTCAAAGAAGTTATAGCCAAATGAAGTTTAATGATGAAGGAGAAACATAAGTTGGACTTATGTGTTTCCATTATGGTTATGATAATCTTACGTTGATATTTTATTCTTAGAATTATCCATTGGTTGAGCAAGCTATATGATAAATTTAATGTTTGATGTGTTTTCCTTTTTCTTTATCTCAATGAATCAGGTGGTCTCCCTCCCTTTTACTCAAAAGATAGTTTGATGTTTATTTTTTTTTGCATATTTTAAGCAAAAAATAACAAGTTCTTTGCAAAATTTGGAAGTGCCAAATAACATATCTTGGGCCTGTAGAAATGATCTAGAAGTAGAAGGTTAAGAAGTTCTAATAAGATTAAGCAGTTGTTTTATGGAGTTCTATTTTTCTCAAAATGACCAAAGCTAGGTGTCGCTAATGAAGTAGTTTGAGCAATGTTGTCACATCTACCTTGCTAAGGATCTTGGTTATTCACCATGTTTCGGATGGAGTAAATTACTGGCTTTTAGCACTTGCTAATTACCATTGATGCAATGTAGTTTGAGCATGAGGCTTAGGTGCCAAGTTTCCTAATACCCCTGGTGTTCAACATGACAATTTCCAATATAACAGACAATCATATATGGTTGGAAATCATATTACTAATGAAGATCCATCGACTTTGCCACTTTGAATATTTGATAATTGAAAATCTGATGCTCGTGTTAGTAATTCATTTAGTAGAGAACTCCATAAACCTATGATATGAGTCTGCACTTTGGGCATCTGTATACCTGTTCTTAGAGTGCCAAAAAATGTTATTCTATGTTATGTTGAGGGCAAATATTGACAATTATTGATAAGGGTTCTGGTAACACTGTCTTCTTTCAGACTGCTGGTCTGTATGATGAAAAATACCTCATACCTTTGACCTTGGGCATTCACAAAAACCTTTATGCTATTACTAAATTGCTTTTGCTATCTACTATCGGCATGTTCCTAACATGTAATTGTTTTGTTTATCTAAGCAATTTAGGGGTGTTTGGCTGAACCAAATTACTAGTCTTGATTTCTTTCTCAAGTAAAACAGCTTAATTTCTTTTCTGTATCGGTTATTCTATTTGATTTGCCATGGCATTATACAGTGAGAATGATGACTTGCAGAAGGGCTGGATAATCATTCCTAGCTGATTGTTGGCATGATCTTCTCTATTCATTTTATTGTTTTGCTTACAGGTCCGATGAGGTTAATTCAAGCTGTAGTTCCCCACATGGTAACGAGGAGAAAGGGTAAGATAGTAAATGTGGGAAGTGTTGCTGCCCTGGCTCCTGGACCATGGGCAGGTGTTTATACGGCATCAAAAGCAGCTCTTCATGCGTTAACTGATACTTTGAGGTCTATATGAGTACACTTTTTTAAACTTTTCTTACCCATGTAATTCCAGAAAGCTTATCCCACATTTAATGCTTTCTAGTTGCCATATTTTTTTTCTACTTTGCCCAGTCATTGGTTCTTATCTTACTGGATGATGGTTTGAATGTGGAATGGGCTTGCCAACAATAGAGTTGATAAGAATGATTGCTGAAAGAGTTTGGCAAATATGTCATGCTATATTAACCCTAACCTACTGGTACAATCAATTGCTTTATTACCTTATGCACAATTAATAAACACATTTTAATCAAAAATTATGCCATCCTAAATTTTCCTTTCGATCTAGAGATTCAAATGCATTCTAAGTGATACCAACCAAGATAAAATATGATTCCATTAGAGCAGAATAGCTGTTTTGGCTTGTTGTTAAATCTAGTATGTACATAGCAGGAATTTCATGTGGAAATCAGTAAAAAAAAAAAAAAGGGTTTTTTGTTATTTATAGAAATATGATGCCAAGTGTTCTATAGTTGGGTGAAGTCACAGAAGAACTGGCTGCGTTTGGTTCCTTTGTCATGGACTTCTATTTTTGGGTCATCAGACATTAGACTATCTGTCAGACAAGCTTTTTGTTGTCTTATCACCTGAATATTCCTGCCTGTTGTGTTTGAAATGATTTAGATCATGGGTAATTATGTTATAAATTTCTAATTCCACATCAAAGTTAGGCTCATTGCATCAACTTTATTTGTTTTCCATTGAAGGGTTAAATTTTAAAACCCAGCAGATGTGTGTGATTGCACTTCTTTTATATCCGAATATTCCCTGTTTCATTTTTGTTTTCTTTTTCTTTTTCCTTAATGTCAGATGAGATATCTTTTTGCATTGGTATTGGTTACTTGCTTATATGTTATATATCAACAAATTATTGTCCCGGCTAACATGACCAATATGTTTCAAGATATTGGCTAGTGGCCTATTACTGTATAAATATATCAGCAAGGATTATTTAATCAGTTCCTTGCATCTTGCGAAGTTTTTTGGTTAACAAATATTAAGATCATTGCGGTAAATTAAGGTGTCACTTTTTTGCTCAAAAAATGTTAGTCTCACTTTTACCATATTAGCCAATATTTTGATGTCTTGATATTGGCTTATCTCAGACAATCAAAATTTCTTAGCTTCCATCTTGGCCAAGATTAACCAGAATTTCTGTTCAATACATAGCGAGATATCGAAGATTAAATGCCTTTTTCTTGCTCGTAAACTTCTTCTGTAATCTAGTTCATGATAATTATTTGCATAGACCACTTTGTACTTGCCTGCTGCTTAGTTCTGTAAGTTTCAAAAATTCCATCAGCGTATCATATGCTGTAATATATCCTTTCAGATTGGAACTCCGAACTTTTGGCATCAGTGTCATAAACGTAGTTCCTGGTGCTATCAGATCAAATTTGGGAAATTCTTCAACAGCTACCTACAGCCGGATGCCCGAATGGAAGTTGTACAAACCATTTGAGGCTGCAATCCGAGCAAGGACGGATATCTCTCAGGGCCCCAGGTCTACACCAGCAGAAGAGCTTGCAAAAAAGACTGTTGCATTGGTACTCAAGAAGAACTCTCCAGCATGGTTTTCTTATGGGGGTTTCTCTACAATTTTGGCAATTCTCTACTACCTCCCACTATCTATTAGAGACTACTTCTATAGGAAGGTTGGGAAATGTTAAATGGGATATTTGCTTCTCTATAGCCCAATGGACTGAAAACTTAAAATGGTAATGTAGGTTGACATGTAAATGGTCTTGTAGCAGCATCTCCATGCGGAATATAAGAGTACTGTAATGTTGTGGATCATACTATAGCCAAAAGAATGTGTTATTTATATATTAATGATTAGTGTACTCAAATACTTATGCTTCTCTTTTATTGCTTTGTTTGGTCAACTACTATTCTCTTTGTTTTTCAGCTCGTGCTCAGGAGGGAGTGCTGGCTGCCAAACTCTAGTCCCATTGGCATTTGATCAACTGCTTTTCATAGGCCAAAAATCTGATCTTTTTAGTGTTCTCCTTGTGGCTAAGAAACAAACTGAGTTCTTCTGCATTGGATAATGTATGCCATTATGTGCAAACATATTAGCAAAGTAGGCATTGAATTTGATTCTACAAATCAGCATACCACCTTGTGCTACAGTATGAGGTCATTCTACTTCCAGCGAAAAAAATGTCATTTGGAATGGTTCCATAGCTGAATGTATTTGCCAATTATTTATTGCTGAGCTGCTATATTTCACTGATGATAGATTATAATTGTGTTTAATCTCCTAATGCTTATTTCATTGCTGTAATATTTACTCTATGGACATAAATAAAATTAATGACGGAGGAAAGACTCATCTAGACATGGTCAGGAAGAACTCTTGTTTTTGGTGCAGGTTACAAAGGTTTGTTCATATTGTAATTTGGTAGGTCATGAATTCGAGTTGTGTTCTGAGAATTGTGAAGATAAACTTGTGTTCTGAGAATTGTGAAGATAAACTAGGATCTGCTGCCTTCACAAATTCTCCTAAAAGTCAAAAACTGAATATATCTTTGAGCTGCTGTGGTCAAGAATGGAGTTTTCCCTGAAAATAAACCCCAGTCACTTGGAGTCAGATATCATCCGCAGTTTTGACTTTTGTGGGGAATGTATAATGTATAGGGGTGGCGTAGTGGTACTCATGTGTTTATCTATTAAGCCACTTGAGGGGGAAGGAAATGGAAAAAAATAATATGTTTTGCATCTGAAAGTTGAAAAAGTTTTTATGGATCATCCTCCATCATTATTTCATATTCAATGCCAGAAATTTTCGCTGAGTGCTTTGCCTTCTATTTACTTATTTATTTAATGTCTATTTTGCTTTCTTTTTTTTTTTTTTTAAAAAAAAAGAACATTACAACCTTTTTAGGAACCTTTGGAGGAAATTTCAGCCCCACCTCTTGCTGTCTTGAGAGGACAATATGTGGTGTGAGCATGGATGTTTTTGCCTTTTGTGTTATCAGTATTTTTCAAATTGAAAGTGGTTCAGTTTGGACAGTATTTTTGATGGCAGGAAGAAGAGATGTGGTGAAAGAATTTGCAAACTTGTGTGCATGCTTTGCATGACATAATGTTTTGTAAGTCTTTTTCAAATCCTAGTTCCTAGAAAAATTTTAAAATCTGTAATTTAGTGTGACTCTAACTCACAACAAACGGCTTCTTTTGATGAGAATGTGTTCATAGTATTTGTTGGCTCTTGTAATAGATTGCTTTGTTTTTCTTTATTTTAATTCAAAAGATAAGCCAGCATGTGACATCTTGATAATTCACAATTAGGAGAAAAGTGCATCATGCACAGGTGTAAATGCCATTTTAAGCAATTCTTTATTTTATTGGAGCATTTTGGTGAACTGAGTGTTGTATAAATTGTGCTTAGTTATTTTTGGTAAAATTGATTATTTTCTGTATCATAATATAGCATAATATTTATTTTGCAGGTGGTTTCACAACAATTGTTTATAAAGCACATTACATGTGTTCCCATCAGCATAACAGTATTGCTTTAGACTGGTTATTGGACACTACTGTATAATTTATGTCATGTATGTATATCAATGCTTGTTTCGATGCTCAAGTTTCTTTCTATAACTTGTGGCATTAGTTTTCAGATTGGGTGCTGCTAGCTTACGGAGACAAAAAGATGGACTACATTTTTTGGTGAGGATATGCAAAGATGTATTTATTTTTTGAATACCATATAAATAACATACTCTTATTTTTTTCTCCCCTCCTATTTCTCTTTCAATATTCTTGTTGTAGAAGCTCATTTCAAACCCCCATGCGACCTCTTACCAAATGACCAAAATTGTTTAAATTATTGTAATTGCTATGTTTTTTTTTAATTTTAAGATCTCTATATCTTCTCTTCTCCAACTCTTTTAGCACATACTACAATGCTTTTTACCACTCTAATTAGCCATGGCACCCAATTTGAAACGACTACCCTAACTTGTCATTATGCCTCCCATTCAGTGCTCGACTTTCTATCCTTGATATAATTCATGTCTTAAGTATTTATAAACTCCTTACTATATAAAGCAACAGTTAGACTTGACTTTTTTTACATTAAACTAACCTGTTGCCTCTCATTTGTTGCAGAAGAAAAAGGCTTAAGTATTTTTTTTACATGTCACACATAAGATTTTATCAAAACTATATGAAGAACTTCCCTTGTCTCTTTTTATAAATCGATCAAGATAATGTCTATCTTTTCTATAGCAAGCACCTTGGGTTAGGCTGACTTCAAAGACCTGTTTGATTCATAAGAAGAGGAGGGAGGAAACTATAGTTAATCAAAAAATAAAGAAATACCTTATATTTGATTGGAATTTTTAAAGGAGAGATGGGATAGCACATTTTCCATCTAAATACAATTCCCATATTTTATAGGTTGGAAATTGAAGTTTTTTTCCAAAATACCTTTAATCTTTTAGATGGAATAGGATGAGATTTTTTTCTTTATTAAGAGCATAATATTATTTTATATAATTTTTGTAGAAAATTGACGCTTAATTAAATATATACTAGTTTGAAATATACTATTTTTGTTTTATGATTGATCAAACATGTAAAAGTTATTCTCATGCATCATATTTTTGAAGTGTCAAATTTTTACCAAAAATATTTCATCAAGAAATTTTTTTTTTTCCCCTTCCAATGGATCATATGAGACTAGGATGGCTTTTTCTCGTTGGCGTTTGGCGGACACCCAGTAAGGGACAAGATTACTCTTGTTTGAGTGGAGGCATCAAACAAACGAGATGCCGCTCATCAAGCCAAAAAGAAATAAATAAACAAATAAATTAGCCTCATTTTTCTCATTCTTTTTTTTTTTTTTTGATGATAATGGAGGCTAAGAAATAGCACCAGTCCTTTATTGAAAAGAAAATAAATGAGAAGGCTTATAGGTTCTGAAAAGTTAAAAAAACATAGCACTCAAAAAAAAAATTACAAGTTCAGAAAAAATTACAGAAGATGAACATTGGTATGTTTAGTTGCTATCCAAATTAACCTTTCTAAAGTCAGCAACCTCCTTTGATTTATATAGGATAGACCAGTCGTTGAAGTGATTTAGAGCATTAGACGCCACAGAAGCAATGGAAGAGGCTCTGTGGAGGAAGAGTCTCGTGTTGCGCTCTCTCCAACATGACGACGCCACCTCAGCCATCAGCATTAGAATGATTTTTTGAAATCTCTTGAAAAAATTTTCAGAATCCATTCATGGCAGAGGAAGTTGAACAACAATTGAGGATGAAAAACTCGAAGTGATGAGCAAAATAATTTTCAAATGTCAAAGAAAAGATAACAATTGGAAAACAAATGATCAACAGTTTCCGGTGCTTCTCCACAGATTGCATAATTTCTGAAGTATTGGTCAAGCTTTTTACCCAAAAGATCTCTAGTATTGATTTACTTCTCCAACATAACCACATGAAGCATCTGATTTTCAATAAGGCAATGACCTTCTATAGAGATAGAGCAAAGCAGCATTTGATACCTTTGGAGTTCAGAAAGAAATACATGGAAGAGATTGTGAACATACCATTTGATTCAAGTTTCCAGTGGACTTGATCATCTTAAAGGCTCAAGTGGCCATATCCAAGAGTGAAGTAAGGTATCTAATTCAAGTCTGGTTGTCGAGCAGGATCTACGAGGGAGCTTTATCTTTCAATGGCCATTCCACTGATTGAAGAGTTGAGCGACGGTCGCATTCTTGTTCCTACTACTTGAGAAAAGGTTGGGAAAGATGACTTGAAGCAGTGCATCACATAGCCAATTATCTCTCCAAAAAAGAGTTTCTTGGCCATTCCCAGTGATGTGCTGAATCCTATTCCAAAAAGCTGGTAGAGCATGAATGACATTGCGCCATAAAGTAGAACAACGTTTGATCGGTTTCCAGCTGGCGGAAGCCTCATATTTTTATGATAAGCAAACTACACTTGTTTGCGCCAGAGATCTATGTCTTTTGAAAGCATCTGCCAACCCCATTTAGTAAGAAGTGAAGTGTTTAATTGAGAGATACCTTTTACTCTAAGCCCACCTTCATCTAACTGCATGCATACTATCCTCCAATTTACTTTGCAAGAGAGGCTATTGGTAGATGAAGTCCCACTCCAGAGGAAGGAATGCCGGTATGAATCAATTTTCTTTATGACCCATAATGATAATCTGAAGAGTGACATATAGTAAATTGGAAGAGGTTAGCACCGAATTAACAAGTGTGAGTCGTCTTCCAAAAGATAAAAAATTTGCTTTTCAAATCGATAGTTTGGACTCAATGCGTTGTAGCAAAATGTTCCACTCAGATTTTGATTTTGAGAGCCTTTTGCACCCCAGAGGAAGCCCAAGGTACTTGATAGAAAGAGATGAGACTTTGCAGTTCAGCCATGCCGCACATTCATTTTGCAAGAGAGAAGGTTCACCAAAGAAGGAGATTGAACTCTTTTGAAAGTTGATGGCGAGCCCTGAGGATTGCTCAAAACTGAAGAGAATAATCTTGAGAACAGCAATACAATCTTTCTTGGCTTGAGAAAAAACTAAGGTATCATCCGCATACTGAAGTATTTTTGTTCCTCTTCTTCTCCAAAGATTGCCAAGACCTTCAAATATACAATTTGAAGAAACACTTTGTAACATTTTGTAAAGAGGGTCAGCTACTAGGATGACGAGGAATGGTGATAAAGGATCGTCTTACTTTAGTCCCCGCCTGCAGATTATCCAATTTCCAATCTCCCCATTTACACAGACACCTACTTTAGAAGATGAGAGGATGTTTTGGATCCACCCAATCTATTTAGGAGGAAAGTTGTATTTGATTAACATCTTTAAGAGATAAGAATGTGAAATACGATCAAACACTTTAGAAAAGTCCAATTTGCAGATCAGCCCTTCAACCAAGCTTCGTCTAGAGTGATGAATAATTTCACTGGCACATAGAAAATTATCTAAAATCGATCTGCCTTTGATGCAAGCAGTTCGAGCAGGATCAATAAGACTCTCTAGGAAGGGTTGAAGCCTATCAGCTAATATCTCGGTGAAGATTTTGAGGTAGCTGTGCACAAGGCTAATTGGACGGAAATCTGAAGGAGAGTTGGCTGCTTCTTTTTGGGTATGAGAACAATGATAGCATAATTGATCCTCGCAAGATCAGAGTTTGATTCATGCAGCTGCTTGAAGAAAAAGAGGAGGTCATTGCCAACTCAATCCCAAAAATGCTGAAAGAAGAACATGGTGAGCCCATCCGGACTTGGGCTCTTATCACATTGGAAGCTGAAGACTGCTGTTTTGATTTCATCGAAGGTGAACGGAGCATCAAGTATGCTAAAATCCACCTCAGAAGATGGATAGAGAGCATCCCAATCCAAGTCAAGCTGAGGTACAAAGGACTCTCCAAAAATACCTTTAAAGTATTTCTTGAAAGCAAGTTGAATGTCATCAGAAGTAGTCAACTCTACTCCCTTCCAGATTAAGTTGGTGATCCAATTGAATTTACGGTGAGAATTCGCAGTCTTGTGAAAGTAAGCGGTGTTGTTATATCCCTCTAAGAGCCATCTGGTTTTAGCCCGCTGTTTCTAATATATTTCTTCCTCTTTGTAAATTTGAGACAAGTTCTGTTTAGAGAGAAATTGCAGGCTCTCTCTCTCTCTCTCTCTCTCTCTGAGGATGTCAGAGTGGACACTTATTCCTTCTTATAAAGATTTTGTATGAGGTCAAGAAGCTTGGCTTTGAGTTCTTTATTTGAGGCCTTACCTTAACCCAGCAGACCAAAATTTCAGAGACTCATGCAGAGCTTTAATCTTGCGCACTACATTGATAATAGCATGGCTAACTTAGTTCCAAGCATTGCTAACAACGTCATTAACTTCTGAGTGGGACAGCCAGCTCCTGTCAAATCTGAAGGGGGTTCTAGTCTTGAAATCATTAGCGAAAAAAATCTTGACAGGGGCGTGATCAGAGCATGGATTGGGAAGAACTAGTTGAGAAGCATGCGGGAACAAATCATCCCAATCCAAGGAGATTAGGAATCTGTCAAGCTTGGCTAAAATTGGTGATCTATGATATCAGTGTATCACGCCCTTTCAGAGGCAAGAACCACGAACTACGTCAGATTCGAACTGTTTTCAGCGGACCATGGATCATAGGTGGTGACTTTAATGCAGCATGCAAGATTGGGGAACGAAATGGACTTTCACAGGCTAAGAAGGTTTTGAAAGGTTGCAGATCCTTTGTTCGCCGCTCTCAACTCATTGACTCCAACGTTCGGGTGAAAATAGCGTGGCTCGACCTGACCCGGTCTGGTTTCGAGCGGCTTCTTCCTTCCTCCTTGTCCCTCGCCATGGCGGCGGACGACCAGCACCACCTTTCCGGCGGCAGACCAGCACCACCTCTCCAGCGGCTCATGTGGTACGTCAAATCTCTCTCTCTCTCTCTCTCTCTGACTGACCGCCCTACTTCACCGCTGATGCCCGCCACACACCTCCACCGCCATCGCCACCGGACTTACTACCGCCGGCACCGCCTCCCGACGGCCTCCACCCCTCCAACTCTACAGCACCGCCACCACCATCACTCTTCCTTCTTCCCCATCCTCGCGGCACCAAGAGTGGAGAGCTAAGGGTTCGCGGTTCGGTCGGTGCTGGGCCTGCAAGAATAAAACCGGACCAGGTTCGGGCGAGGAAGGAAATAAAGCCCGACCTCCGACCGGCCCGGGTTCGGGCAGCTTGTCGGATGCTGTTTCATTTCACCTTTTAGAATCATGCTAGCTGCGTCCCGTTTTTTTTCCTCTCAAGTACAGATTGCTCATTGCTCCTAGTTTGAGCTAATTCTGTGGTGATTTATTTGGTCTTAAATTTATATAGGTGCTTGATTAAGATCATCTTGCAATTACTTCGCAATTTCCGGAGGGCTATTTTTCGACATCTAGAGGATCTAATATGGATCCAGTTTTGCCAACTTTCTTCGGGATCATTTACTACTTGCTTCCAAGCAATCTTGGTAGCGTAGTTCCATCACCATTATGAGGGCCTTGTTCACTTCATGCTTGTAAGTCCTTTTTCTTTTCTTTTGACGGAAGCTTACATTTATTATAATCGACGTAGCAATGCTTTCTATAGTGAGATAGCAGAGAAGGAAGAAGATAATGGATTTTAGTTTGATTGTGGAACATTTTGAATCGAATAATTCCATGTGATCAGTATCTCACGGTGGCTGGTTTGTGACTGTTATATGTTAACTGGCTTTTCTCAATGTTTGGATGTTTTTGTGTTGTAGAAAAGATATCTCATTTGTTATGTTTGATCTTAAACTGCCCTTATTATCATTTTCCAGGTACATCGATTTCTTGGCTGCTGAGTATAGCTGGCAATTTATTCACATTTATGGTAATGATCTTGAAGAGGCTAGGTGCACTTCTGCAGCAGTGCTCCAAAACCAAGGCTTCCGACCATGGCGCCGCCATTCATGCTGTTATCATCAAAATGGGTTTGGGATCTGACCTCGTTCTCTCGAACCATCTAATCAACATGTATGCTAAGTGCAACAATTTTAAGGCTGCACATAAAGTTTTTGATGAGATGCCCAACAGAAACCTTGTTTCATGGTCGGCTATAATTGCTGGCTATGATCAGTCTGGCAAACCTTTGATGGCTTTAGACGTCTTTGCTCGAATGCGACTCCAGCCCAATGAATACATCTATGCCAGTGTACTCAGTGCATGTGCAAGCATTTGGCCCTGAACCAGGGCAAACAGGTTCATGCCCACTCACTTAAGTCTGGATATGATAACATTTCTTTCGTTTCGAACTCTCTCATGTCCATGTACGTAAAAGCGGTTGCTTTGATGATGCCTTCATCATCTTTAGCAGTGTCACAGAACCCAATTCTGTATCTTATAATGCAATGATCACAGGTTTTGCGGAGAACTCGCAACTTGACAAAGGTCTGGAGTTGTTCAGACTAATGAACCGACGAGGTCTGCATCCAGATCAGTTCTCTTATGTGGCTGTGTGTGGAATTTGCACCAGCTTAGAGGATTTGGAAACAGGACGAGGACTCCATTGTCAAACGATCAAGCTCGGGCTTGACAGTTCAGCATTTGTTGGCAATGTTATTTTGACCATGTACTCAAGATGCAGTTCCATGGAACAGGTGGAAAGAGTCTTCCAGTCAATCACAGAGAAGGATGTTATTACATGCAATACATACATTGTTGCATGTTCCCATTGTGGAGAACATGCCAAAGGTTTGATGGTTTATAGAGAGATGGAGATGATGGAAAATGCCTTTGGCATCAGGCCGGATGACTTCACATTAGCCAGTGCCCTGGCTGCCTGTGCTGAGCTTGCTTTAATCCAGTATGGTCGTCAGATCCATGCTCGTCTTATCAGAACTAGGGTTGATTTAGATGTTGGAGTTGGTAATTCGATCATCAACATGTATGCCAAGTGCGGTTGCATTGCATATTCTCACAATGTATTTCAACGCCTCCTCAATCGAAATCTGGTTTCTTGGAACACAATGATTGTTGGGCTTGGAAATCATGGCTATGGGAAGAATGCTGTTGAAAGTTTTGAGCAGATGAAGACAGCAGGTGCAAAACCGGACTCTGTCACATTCATTGGGCTTCTAACAGCTTGCAGTCATGCAGGATTAGTAGATCAAGGTTTAGCTTATTATAATTCCATGCAAGAAATTCATTCTGTATCTCCCAAAATTGAGCATCTGTCTTGTTTGGTTGATATGCTGGGTCGAGCTGGGAGATTAGAAGAGGCTGAAATGTATGTTCAAGTTTCTCCTTTTGTAAATGATTTGGTCATTTGGGGTAGCTTGCTTTCTTCATGTCGGCTTTATAAAGATGTCATTGTTGGGGAAAGGGTAGCAAGAAAGCTGTTGGAGCTTCAACCTAGCACGAGTTCCCCATATGTGCTCTTGTCAAGTTTGTATGCATCAGATGGGAGATGGGATGGAGTTGCAGAAGCGAGGAGGCTATTGAAGGGTAGTGGAGTGAAGAAAGAACCGGGTCATAGCTTAATTGAAGTAAAGGGCAGTTGCGAAAAGTTTACAGCTGGAGATTTTTCGCATGCTAGAATTGAAGAAATAATAGAGACCTTGGATAATTTAAATTTGAAGGCAAAGAAGTTTCATTTATAGCTATTTTTTTCATTCTTTAATTTATCTATTGTTAGCTTGATGAAGTAAAGATGTTGTATCAGACTTTATATTTTGTTACAGTGCAATCAAACTCCTGACAGATACAGCTGTGTACTAAAATTGTCATATATTTAAACCATCAATAACCTAATTCTTGCTTTGGCAGGATGGACAGAAGGCTTTCACTGTCCAACATTAGACTTAGTAATTTTGACCCCTGTTGCTTGGAGAGCTACCAAAATTCAGAAGTATTTAAATCTCATTTATGGTTAGGCCTGGATTATCATTCTAAATATTTAGAATCTTGACCTTTAATTCTTTTGTGAACATGTCTTGGAAGACTTGCTCATTAACCACTAAAGGTAGCTAAAATTATCCATTCTCAATCATTTTTTGAGAAAACTGTGAATTTCTCACCACCATCTCATTGCAAGTACGAAATGATGCAACAGAGAAATCTCAAAACAGACCCCCAGAAAAAGAGAAAGAAGAGAGGAGGAAAGAGAGAGAAGAAAAGAGGGGAGGAAGGAAAGACAGTTACCCTAAGCAGGTGAGAACAGACTCCTTATCATCCCTCATCTTGCCCTGAGAAGCCTTGCTGTCACCTCTGCTCCATCTCCTCCACAAGATGGGAGAGAGAAAAACTCCAAAGAGGGGGATATGGGGCAAGGGGAAAGAGTTCATGTTCAAAGCATGGTATTCAATTTTCCGCCCTTATCTACATGCTTAACAATTTGCTTGTGAGCTACTTATCGTTATGAGCATGCTCTTCAAATACTCAACAGACAAGATCTGTAAACGAGGTAAAAGTCCAGCACTGTCCTAATCAATAATAATGCTACTTCTACCACCTGCTTTTTTGTAGTAGCAGCAGGATAAATATTGATCATTCTGGATTTATTCAGCAATTTGCTGTGGTTGTCTTTAGTTAGGCACAGAATGCTGATGGGTGTGTACCATTTAGAATACACACATGCAGTCGACCCTTGCTCTACCTTCCCCGAGTCCTATCATCTCTATTGGCAGTGTCCTCTCTTTTGAATGGTACATAAAACACATGGTGCTAGTGAATTGTGATCAAGGCTGCAGACTCTTAATTCTAAGAGCATAGTTTCATGCATGATGCCTTCAATAATTATTATCTTTAAAAACATAGAAAGCATGGTCCATGATAACTTTGTCATTCAAAGGTTCACCTGGTTTTGAAAGGCTATACTTTGTCTCATTTCGCATTTGAATTGATAACATTTAGTAGCCTCCTTGCAGAATTCACTAAATGCTGAAACAGAGTCCTTGATACCACTCTTCCAATCATATTCTACATAACAGAGTACAAGATGAAGAGAACCCTGACATTTCCAGAAAAGGGGAGGGTGCAGATGCCTTAGCAATTGTTTTCTAACAATAAACAGATTATTTCATGGCAAGAACTTTCACATTGTAAATGCATTTTCTACTGCTATGATACGTAGTGCACATCCTTTTAGCTTTTCAAATAGATCTTGGTTGCTTTCTTTTGTGATAATGAAGGCTTCAGTATCTACAATTGAACAACCAAAGGACTAGAAAACTTCTGAAGATGGAAAAGTAATACTTCATTTAATAGAATCCATTCATGCTGCTGAAAGAACGCAAGCTGAAGCAGATGATTATATCTTTTCTGAGGAGAAAAGGAAGCTAAAGTTTTGCTTTCTTGCATGACTTTTAAAAGTAATTTGCAAATCTTTGGTGTGTTTGGCTGTCTTTGTGTGCAAGCAGTGCTGTGCGGACTTTTCTAGCGATAGTAGTATGGCACATGCAAAGGAACATAAAAAATAGAACTTATCTGATGAGAAAGAGAGATCCAAGTTATGGTACATGATGTATCACTAAAATGATAAAAGAAGGGTGGCTTGGTGCATGAGGCTCTTGCCATTGCCAGGTCTGGGAGGGTCAAATGTACAATAAATTTTCTTTAGATTTTGCTTTTGGATTTTTTTAAAAAAAAACTATTGATGCATTTTTGTACAATAAATTTGTATTGCTTCGGCATCACACAGTTTAGGGATTAAATTGCTCTACTCCTTTCCTTGTTTCAATATTTTTTTAATTTAGAAATCATAAGAGTACTACCATTTTTGCACATAAACTACTGATCTTAATCTATTCAGAATGATTTCTGTTCAAACTTGTTACTTTTTTCATTTAGTGTTACCCAGATGTGGAATCTCGATAAAAACCATAGTTGCTTACCCTAATTTTGTTTGGATAAATGCACTTTTTCAGGCCAATTTCCTTTGCCTCTATATTACAGAATTCAACTATAAAAATCCACTAACCAGTTTATTTTGCTAGTTTAGAAATCACAGTACCTATCTTTCTCGAATAATCTAATGATCTGAAACCAATAAATAAATTTTGTTCAAACTCTTTTGTTTCTGAATGATCTAGTTAGCTTAACCTTTAAGTGGTAGATATTTTTCTTTCTAAATGAGATGCATAATATATGGTGATCTTGTTGCTTTATGAACTTCCTACATAGATCAATGATCCATATCCAAAAGATCATGTTGATATCGAAATCAATATCGACATTCCATTTAGTTCTTCTTATAGCACTAAATATTCCAGCTCAGATCAGGAAACAAAAGTTGTGAGGTTGCTGCACTGCACAAATATCTAGAAGGCATTGACAAAGATTTTCTTTTAGACTTATCACTTGCATTTCTTCCAAAAGACACATTACTAAAGAACAAAGTAAGATGCAATTGAACAAAAGGCACGTCAGATTAATCTCCTAGACTTGTGGTTGCTTAGATTGCATTTTCATTGCTCTTGCTACTGCTAATTTGCTGCTTTTGTAGATTTCTTTATGAATGCATCATTGTCTGCTAGTGGCAAAATTGACTGGATCTATTTGCTATATTTAAATTGGTGATAGAACTTTCTATGTCATTTATATGTACTTGAAGACTGCTAATCTATCTTTTTTCTTCAGCACAATTTTTTATGATATCAATTGATATCGTCTACGAGCTAATATGTTAAATGATAGGTGTTTGCTGATCTTTCTTTATCTTTTATTACAATAAAGGAATGCATTCATTTGCATGTTGATGATGCACGAGGGAATTAGAGAATCCCATCAGAAGATGATAAAATTGTGAACAATGCTCTCCCGAAGTGGTAAGTGTCGTACATCCATGATGCCACGTGTCCATAATCTAGGATGCCACATATCAAACATCTAATGGTACATGCAATTCACTTTGTGGCTAGACTCATTATATTAAAAAAATATTAAAAAGAGAGTGTAGCGGCCTTACATCCATTTATTTAGCATTAAAAAAAAATAAACACGTGCTCCGCATCCACTTGTTTGGTGAGAGAGCCTTCCATTTAAAAAGATGAGAGACAGGATCTGGACATTGATTGCATGATGGGACTCCATTGAATAGAGTAATCTCTAGATAGTCTTTCTTGATGGATGGTCAGAAGGAATGATGATCTGGAGCTGTTGCATAAGATTTGGATAGTGAATCTGCTGGCACCTCTATTTTAATTGATGGAGGAGAATCAGAGAAGCAGGAGATATGATTAGATGGAGGACAATCAGTAAGGGAGGGTGGGATTATAAATATCCCTCTCTTGGTATTGGGCAGGAGGCATGGGTGAAAAATAGGATTTTCTGATGAGTTCTTTCACTAAAAATGAAAATTTGTTTGCATTATTGTCTTTGCTTTGGACTCATCACACTATATGGGGTGGTTGCTGCAGGTGTGTTGCAGCCATCTATTTTCCTTAATGCATCATCTGATAAAGGAGGAGGTCCAGTCCAACTTAAGATATGGTTCATTCGCATTGTTGTCATCAGAGCTATTGGGGGTGCTGCATCCTTTGGCAGCCTTTCTTCTCCCATGCTGCATCTTGTGAGAGATAAAGTTAGGGTGATCAACATAGATGCGAGGCCACTGTTGATCGTTATTAGGGGAGGTTGCTGCATGCAGCAGCATGCCATTCCCAGAGATCACCATGGATGGTGCTTTAGCAGCCATCCACAGTGGTGTTGAGGAAAGGAGAGAGTAGAACGTAGATCAGGACGATTGTTGAACTTCAACCCCCGATCCCTTAGGTTATTTTGGGTTTACGGGTTTGGATTCAATGGGATTAGGTTCGGATTTTGGGTTCAGGCAGAACGGTTCAGATTTTATTAATCGACCTAATGGGTTCGGGCTTGAAAAATCCAGATTTAATTAATCAACCTAATGGGTTCATGATATCGAGTGATAGGGTTATTGGGTATTGGATTGGATGGGTTCGGGTTAGAATTTTTGACTCAATTTTGGGTTAGCTTAGATGGTTGGATTGGGTCAGGGTTTCCCAATAGGGTTTGGTCTAGGCTTAGGGTCTGGGTTAGGTCCCTGATCAGGATCAGCATCGGCAGTTTGGGTTAGGGTTAGGGTTTGGCTGACGGAGGGGGTAGCGATGGAGGAGGGTGAGGACTGTAGATGGTGAGGGTTGAGATTAGGGGGATTGAGATGGTGGTCGGTAGGTTGAGGGTCGGTGTGGGTTAGGGTTTGATCCACCAGGGTGGAACGGTAAAGGATTAGGGCTGAGGTTAGGATTTTGGAGACGAAGGTTAGAAGGTCAGAGAGTTAGGGTTGGGATGAGGAGGATGCAAATTAGGGTTAGGGCTTAGATCGGGATGGTGGTTGGGAGGGTTTGGGTTAGCATTAGGGTTCGGGTTAGGCTTAGGGTGTGGTCCATGAATTGTTAGGGTTTGGGGTTAGGAGAGCTAGGTTTAGGGTTTCATCCATGAAGATGAGGATTGTGATGGGGTTGCAGAGGGCGTCGATTAGAATTACGGCTAGGGCTAGGGTTGGGATTATGAGATGGGAATGGCGACGGAGAAGGCTGGGAGAGAATGAAGACAAGGATAAAGAGAAGAGAAAAAAAAAGGGAAGGTGATGGGGGGGCGGGTTGAATCGACGATCGATAGAAGGGGAAGAGGAATGAGATGATGGAAGGTACCAGAGTCAAAGAACCTAGCAGTGAGTCAGCGCCGTTGTATCTTGCCAACGGTGCACTCCTCATTAGCGTATAGAGTGATAGATCCACGGCCATCAACTTTAGGCTCTTCGGTGTGCATCCTCAGTCGGTGAAATCAGCCCATATCGGTGGGATTCAATGAGAGAGGAGTGGCAGGTGTAGATTTGATAGATGGTTGCAAAGCAGTGGGGCGTAGGGGGTGGGGTGGGGTGGGGGGGATTGGTGCGGGGGGTTTGGGGAGGCAGCATAGTGGAAGAGTCAAGAGAGAGAGAAGGTTGGGTTATTTAAGGGGTCATTCGTATAGAGTGGTTTATACATGTCCCTTGCATAAAAACCCCATGCACCCTCTTGCTGCTTGGAGACCCCATAAAAACTTTATGCGAGAACTGGTTGCATAGATATTATATGCGGGTGCTTGCTTGCTCTTGATGTTTATGATTTTTGTGTTGGCATTCTCATATTTGCATAATATGAAATTACAGAGAATATATATTGCTATACTTTTTATTTGCGTTAATTTGATGGAAAAAATAATAATATCCTGACAAGGCAAACGCTATACAATATTGGCACAAATTAGCTATTTTTTTTATAAAAGCATCCTCATTAACATAAATTGGCATGGAAAATTTTTTTTAAGGATAAGAAAATTAAATATATTTATTAAATAATTTTTTTTAGAATCAAGTTAATCGAATAAATTTATCATTTGATTAGTGTGCCAATGAAATTAGTGGTCCCCTACGTATGAAGACTCATGATGTATTCCCTGAATCTTTGTTCTTTAGCGATCAAATTCAAGAGTATCTGATAATGCCAAGTGTGTCTTGATTGACGTGGAGAACTGTTTATGATGATATCAGATAGTACTGTTTATTTTTATTGGATTTCTGTATGTTGCTATGCTAAAAAGGATGAAACTAAGATGATTTTTTAAGAGATAAATAATACAATTTCAATTGAAATTATTAAAATTTTAAAGTTATTATTATATTTTTATCGGATAGTTTTTATCGTTGTTTAATTTCGACCCGTCGTGCAGTACGGGTACCTTGCTAGTAAAGCATTATTCTTGTTTTGGAGAGGTTCTAATTCATGAGCAAAGAAGGGCCTTTTCTTCAATGCTATTGTATTCTTAGATCTTTGGCTTTTTTTAGGGTTATAGGCAATGGCCTATGCAATGGGGGGTAGCCCTTGTTGATATCCCAACTATGATAAAGGCAGATCAGATCCTTATCTCCAATACAACCATCAATAGACTTTATGAGCATGCATGCTAAGTTGGTAGCTGGGACAACTTGTATAGGCATGTGTCTAGTTTCATATTGGTTGTTTTGTGGAGATCTAAGATACTTAAGTAGGTCCAAGGATTTCAAATAATAATATTTTGGCTATATTTTTTCGAGTGAAGTCATAGATTGTTACGAATGATATAAAAAAAGATCTAACCCATGGTTTATGTGTCGCTAACAGATTGCAGCACAGTCCTTTCGAGCATAATTTTATGTCTCGACAGGATGGGATGTATCTTGGCTATCTCGTCTTATTCCTATAAGAAAATGAGATTGGAATGTGATTGGAACTCCGAAACTCATTTATGCAGGGAGAGAAGAAGAAAGAGAAAAGAAAGAAAGAAAGATGAAAGATAAAAGGTGAAAGAAAAAAAGAAAAAAAAAAGAAAGAGAAAAGAAAAGAAATGAAGAAAAGAAGATAAAAAGGAAGGAGAGAAAAAAAAAAAAAAGGAAGAAAGAGAAGGAATAAGAAAAAGAAAGAAAGAAAAGAAAAGAAAAGAAAAGAAGATAGAAGAAAAAAAAGAAAGGAATGTAGAAAAAAAAAGAAAGAAAAAAGAGGGAGAGATGGAGGATATTTATGGGAACGCATGATCGAGATAGCTGCTAGGATAGGAACGAGAGTGAGGTGTTCCATTCTTCCATTCTATAGAGATACTTGGATACGTTTATCTCACAGGATTTAAAACTTTGCTTTTAGGATAGGAAAAATCTACGATAAGCCTGTTCGCATATGCAAACGGGCGGTGATTGGCACTTGATTAATCACCTATAGAATTTTGATTTTTCTTT
This sequence comes from Elaeis guineensis, assembly GCF_000442705.2. Classification (NCBI taxonomy): domain Eukaryota; kingdom Viridiplantae; phylum Streptophyta; class Magnoliopsida; order Arecales; family Arecaceae; genus Elaeis; species Elaeis guineensis. Next base: position 67,870,761 of record NC_026007.2, read on the forward strand.
AACCTTTTGTTTTCTTTTGGTTTACCAAAACTCCAATTGATGCTTAAGATGCCTTTTTATCTCTTAAAGTTAAGATTTTTCCGCTGCACTTGGGTACAGGGACAACTTTTCATGGCAGTTTGATTCCCTAAAGAGAACCATTAGCCTTATCCCAGATGGTGGTGGTTAGATCCTTGCTCATACTATAGCTCACATTGCATCTTCAATAAAGGTAACATATCGTAGCAGGATGATGCTTCTAACAAGGGATGCATTTCATCTACCATAGTACATGTTAGAAAAAGCACTATATGTGAACTGTTGGAGTTAAACTCTTTTCCTTGTGGTCATCATTTAGGGGCCTATTACTTGGCAGTCTTTTCAGACTCAGGACATCATCTGTTGATTTTTGGCAATGCAATAACGTAGCCACCTACGGGTCTAGAATGATCGAACTATTTCCTTGACTGATCATAAAACTCTTATAGTCAGTAGGATATTAATAATAAAGTTGCAGTATGCTTCTAATTCCTTTTCCATTCCCTTTAGATGAAAGAAGATCAATCTGGATATGGCCTCAGTCTGTCATTAGTGAACTTCTTGTTTGGGGGAAAATTTGCAGAAGCAGCAGATGCCTTGGAAGGAGGAGTTCATGGCAGCCAAGCAGAGGAAATCATCATCGAGTGGGTGAGGCAAGCAAAGAATCAAGCTATTGCAGAACAAGCACTCTCTTCTTCAAGCATACACCTTCCAAGGCTTCACCTATACACCTTCACGGCTTCACCTATACACCTAGATGGTTTACCATTCCGATGGTCCGTCTTGTTGATGTTACTACCCTCACATTACCATCACTGCTGCTTGGCTAAACAGTCTGGTTTGGACTGAGAAAAAAAAAAAAAAAAGAAACCTTCTAGCAAACTAATAAAATTTCATTCATTTCAATTTTGGGGCTTTTTTTTCATTGTCCGATGGATATGCAAATACAATTTACAAATGAGTGAAATTTTTGTATTAATCATCTCTAGGAAATGCAAAGTTGTGATTTCAGCAAGTGGTGTACTTGAGATTATTACATTATTCGCATTGAACAAGGGACCAGTATGTTGCTTTTAAGTTTGGAACATGTTCTGTCAATCTGTTACCTGAAGTATTTTTTAACCATGCAAAGTTGTGAGAAGTCAATGCTGCTGTGAGAAATTTTTTATGCTGTTTTCATATCTTGTGCAAGATATGCTGAGAATGAGTTAGGTGGAAGGGTGGACCGAAAGGCATGTCCTACCAAAAAGCAGGAATATGAAACAGTGGGTGCAAAGGGTTGCAATCATTCGGATACCAGAAAAAAGGATGCCAGACATTTTATGGTGGGAGATGTGGTGGTTCCTTGCTTGTTTGGACTATTGAAGATATTATCTTTTATTCCAGGAGGAGGATGGCTTTCATTATGTATCTTGGTTTTGAAATAAGAACCAGAATGGTCACATTTTGGTGATGCATGATAGATCGCCTAAAATTGACTTGCATATCTAAAATAAGTGATTGTTAAAATCCCTTTGGATGAATTATTAAGTACAACTCACCGTTCACCACTTCAGTCACAATGTGTGAATCCATAATTGCCTCTTTGAAGTCCTTGCAACACATGATAGACCACTTTAATCAGCACTTTTGTCATCTTTACTTGGTTTCCAAACTGGAATTTGTCTATTAATTTAGAATAGATATCCATATGCTTGAAAGCTCCTCTTTTAGATTTTTAATTCATGGTGGCTGTGTTCTAAGAAACATACTAACATAATTTGTAGTTTTGTGCTCCAATTGGAAAAAAATTCGAGCAAATTGATGGCTTACATCAGCAAAATGCTTCGATTATATGAGATCACTTACTAAACAAAGATGATCTTGGGAGTCATTTCCTTGAAGCCAAACAAAAATTGTACTTCTTGCCATGCCTTTGCAATTTCAATTTAATCGTTGGTATGTGCTTCAACTACTTGACATCGACTTGTTTCATACCACTACAAACAAGAGGAAAGAGAAAAAAAAAGGTGAAGAACCCTTTATAACGGTAACATCAGAGTGTTAATAATTATAGCAAATACTAGAAAACGTACAAAATAATTTCTGCAAGTACGTTCAAAATATCAATAAAAAAATGAGATCAGAATTTTGTGTTATGGAAATTGACAGCATAACTATAGACGCGGAACTGTTAACACTCGGATTTGTTGTACCATCCTAATCACGCCAAAAGAATCTGTTACCAAATCCCAATCAAAGCTACCACTGTTCCATAGATTAACTTAAATCCTGAAACTGTTGTTGTGCTGATCCAAAACGTGGTGGAATGCACTCCACGGTCTGTGATCTCCATCCAATGGCTCTGGAGGGTCAATCAACGATTGATTATTTTTGGATGGTATTGATCCACGCAGGACATGGTAATCCAGTGTACCATGGCTGAAGTCCCGGGGTCCCCTCTTACAGCTGCTTCCCAACTCCATGGAAGTTGGAAAAATGCTTCTTCTGGTGCCAGCCAATTTCACTGTCACGGATCACCACCCCTCACTACTATTATCTTATTCGTTATTATATTATTATATGCAGCATCTGGTAATGTCTAATGTTTCGCCAGTTTTGCATGTGTGGTGAGTGTTAGAGTCATCGCTTTGGCTAATGAGCTGGCTAACCATACTAATCATTAACTAAATAGAAAACTTATAAGGTCTAAGAAATTATCATCAACTAAATAGAAATAGTTATAATATAAGGTTTAGAAAGAGGTGGCAATTTTATTAATGTGATTTATTACTTATGGAAATATATCATTAACTAAATACTTCTCCAAATTACTTGTTAAAATGCTATCGCTTGCCTAATACTTTATTATACCTTTTTAAATAAAAGTATATATACTACAGTTAGTTAAGGTATTGTTTAGGAAAATAAAAAAAGACGATAGATTCATATGATCATAATTAGTTTATATTTTTTTAGCACCTGCGTTGCACGTGCTTGGCGGTAACGTAAATACAGAAGATATTAAAAGAAGGAGAAGGGTGGGTCTTGCCAAAAGAAAAGTTTAATTAAGAAGGTGTTAAGGCATGTAACCACCCTAATATTAAGGTTTCGCATTTATCGTTACGTAATTATTGTTTTGGGTTGCGGCTCGCGCCGATCCGCTACGAGCCGAAGCCGCCGTCCCCAAACTCGCGGTGTAGATTGTCGGCAGAAACCCGAGCTTACTTTAAGAACGACTCATTTTACTGGGCGAAATTTTGAAGGAAAAAAGAAAAAAAATTGGAGCCTTTCTCTCCGCTGCTTCGGAGGCGGAGAGAGAAGAATCTCTGCCGCTGTCCGAAAGATCTCCATTCCGCATTCTCTCCCTTTGGAATCGAAGCTTTTCTGCGGCTCGTATCCCCTCAAGGTTACTCTCCTCTGAGTTTTCTGGATTTTTTTTCTCTTTTTTTGCTTCATTTTTCGGCTATCTGTGAGAATTGGAGTGGAGCGGACGATCCGGTCTCCTGCGGGGAATCCGACATTAATGTGCTCGTTTGCACTAAGGAATTTACCGAATTGTTGTATTTTTTGGCACCTCCTTTAGCCGGAGGTGCATGCAATCTTTCAGGTTGTTGAGGGATGAGAGAGTGATCTGGGAAATGCGAGTTGAATTCGGAGGGTTTGTTTGGATTCGGTCTTATTTTTGTGAACAGTTTGGGAACACCCAAATCATCAGATCTGTGGACAGAGATCACTGGCTTGATGATTTGGAGTTGGAGCAAATGCCAGTGATTGAGATCTAGGTTCTTCTAAGTTCAGGGGGATTTTTTTTTTGTCTAACTTTGATTAGTTGCTGACGCTACTCATCAATTTAGATTTCTTTTCTGACTTTCATCCCTTTTTAGCTTTTTCACAGATTTGGTGTTTTACTACTTATTTACATTGTAGGGCAGATCCCAAAATATAGTTTTGTTTTGATTTGTTTTGGTTGCTTTGATTTCAGAACAGGTTAAGGGCGAAGAAGAGAACTAGATCTACTTAGCTTACGGGCTCTTAAGCTGCAGTAAAGCTGGCGGCGACACTAGCGTGGAGGTACACGAGCAGCAATGGCGGCAGCCACGGAGCTGCGGATCTGGTAGGTTTCCTCTTTGTTGTTCTGTAAGTGAGCCAATGATTGCTGTTGGCTCATGGCATTGTTGCCTTACGTCCCAACTCAGTAAGTAATAGCTGGATGAAATTGGATAGGAGAGTTAATTTTCTTAGACACAGAGTCCTCGGATCTCGTGGTTCAATGTAATTTATGGGTTGTTTTATTGTTTTGATGACATAATAACAAAAGTAGCACTTTCTTTTAGATAGATCCCTTATATATTTGGTTTAGAAAGAGATACAAAAGCTAAATTTAGGTTGGATTTTCCATCTGAGTCCCAGTGGTATTCTCATGCCCAAATCATTCACTTTCTTATTTTGAATTTGAAAAAAGACCTAGCAGAGTATGTCAATGAACTTTCTTTGATAGTTAAGATTCCAATCATTTAGCCTCACTCACAGTCTTAAATGATTTAAGTGGTAGAGTTTGTTTGTATGTTAGTTGGTATACTGAAGGAAAAATACTGAATGATTTTATTGTTTTAGTAATACAGTCTTGAAATCATCTGATAGTCATGTTTGAAGTAGTATTTCTTCTTCTTGTTTTTTTTTTTTGCCAAATTGTATTGTAGTGTTTATAAAACAGTCATAAAGTGAAGCAAGGTCTGTTAGCGAGACTCATTGCCAAGCAGTAATTATCTGTATCGTGGCTTTTCCAATTCATACCTTTTTGCCGATTCCTTTCTCTGACTAATACTATTTAGTTTATTCTCTTTAATTTTCTTTGTGCAAAAGAACTTACTGAATCATGTTAATAAATGCCTTTCGCCATGCTTATTAGAGGTTGCGTTTGTACTGGAGTTTACCAATATAAAAACTGCTTAAATGCATATTTGATAGTATTGTTTTGCTGGAAACTAATATGTTGAAAGAACAAAAAAAAAGAAGTCAGGGAAGCGCATGGTTTGAAACAGGTCCAGTCCCTCTAAGAGTAGCCCTTTAATTTCTCCATGGCAACACTAGAAACTGAAGTCTGCCGCAGATCTTGAAAAGCCTAATTTCACCACCTGGATCTAATTGCCCTGGCCTTGTCGATAACAAAATTGCATGTTAATAAAATCACATATTCCATGGACTGCACCCAATAGTTTACTTGTGGCATCACATAATAAAAACACTAAGGAGTTGTTTGGTTCATGGAAAGAATTTTTTTCCTAGAATCAACTTCCTAAGAAGTAACTTCTTGGGAATATATTTTGGTATATTTGGTTGACCATGAGAAAATGATTTATTTCAGAGTGGTTTATGTTTGGTTGAGTATTCATTTTTTTAAAAAACTATGTAAAATTACTATTATATCTTTAATAAATATAAGACCATATCTTTGTGCTCCCAAACTTTGTATAAATAATAAAATTATGTTATATTAATATAAATATAATAATGTTATATTATAATATAATGTGAGATCATAATAATTTACTATATTAATATAATACTAATATATATGTATTAGTATTATATTAATATAATATAAATATTTTAATATAATAAATTTATTAATATCGATATGTATGATATTAAATATAATATTATATTAGTAAAAATATTAAAAAATATTAATATCTTATAAATATTATATTATATTAATATAAATATTAGGATAATATTAATATAATATTATATTAATTTTGCAAGGAGGAGAAAATAGAGACATTGGCATATATCATTATTCAATATTTCATCTTAACCATCCATTAATATTTTACAAAATTTCAACCATAGATATTAAAAGGATATCATTGGAAAGAAAAAAAGACTATCAATTTCTATCCTACGGGAAGTCTCAAAATCTATCTCTCCCATAGGTTTTCACTTTTCATAAAACATGAGAAGTATTTTCCCATGAGAAGAGCTTTTTTCATTCTCTCTCTCCTCTTAAAACTCCAACTAAACAAGAGGTCCCCTCTCAACTTCTTAGGAATTGCCTCTTCCTCCTTCCACTTCCCGTGAACCAAACAAGTCCTAAGAGGTGACTTAGATAGCTTGATATGTTAAAAAGGCAACCTGATATTTCTTGTGTTATATATATCTCCAATTGATATTATTTTATCATGGATAAGCAATGAAAAAGATAATAATAGAGATAACTTATCAATCTTAACCCTCATACTGCTATGGATAAATGATATTAGATTATCTGGATAAGAATCACATGACCGAGAAAGTATTGATTATTTGGTATTTTGGTGGTATCAATTCTATATGAAACCCAACCACCTTTTATCGTGCATTCTAATTTTTGGTTTGAGCCAGTTTGAACTGACCATGGATTAATCCTATGCATCTCTTGGTTCTAGTTAGTCAGAGATTTTAATTGGCACTCATGTATATTCATGAACTTAGGAAGGATCAAATGGATACCACTGATTTCATACTATATAAAAAAAATTAATTATATTTGTCAACTTTGGATTCTACAAAGATATCATGTAGTTAATCTGCAAGCTATTTTTATGAATGCCAAGTTATACATAAATTCAGACAGTATAACCTTATTGCATACAACACTTTTTTAGATGATAATGGAGCTATTCACAATGTCTCTTATCTTGACTATTGAGTAAATCCCTATAAGCCATGGAAACTAATCTGTTGCTTTCTTTGATGCACTTCCTATGATTAATGTTCTTTGTCACTATACAATTACAGGAGAGAAATATGGATACTAAAGTTCAAGACTCGGAGCCCCCAACTCCACACTCAGTAATGAAGATGGGCTTGAGGTGAGTTTAGAATACCTCTACATTTTAGATTTCATCCATACATAACTCTGCAAGGGAAATGACCCAAAGTTTGTTTACATAATTTTTTTTTTTTATTTATGATTGACCATAACTTGACATCAAGAATGCAAAGTTGCAAAGTATGTACATGCATGTATACATGGGACATTTCCAAGTGCAACAGATGTTATGGCACAATGCCTAGATGCAATTTGGACCATTCAAATCAGTAATACAAACCATGTATCAATATCTGCATGTTATGAAATATCTGTAGACCAAAATGAAAGACAAAGTGCTTTTTTTTTTTTTTTTGCTTAGAAGACAAATGGTTTATTCTGATCCAATTTTGGAACATATCCTATGCCACTGGAATTTGGTCTGCATGCGATTCAAACTTATGTGATCATGACAAACTGTGTGGATTATCCATTTGAATGGTTCACCGTGCATTTTTTGGCACAAGGACTAGGTTATGCCTAGGGAACATTAGGATTGTCTATATATATATATATATGTAGATACATTAGCGTATTAGCTTTGCATTGCCTAATATATTCCTTCCTATTTGTGTGGTTTAATGATATACTATGAGATACGTTGCTTGCTGTTTTTGTCTGTGCATTTATCTATGGGGTCCATGTATGCTACCAATGTATTGTGGCATGTTGGTTGCTGTTTGTTAGAAGAGATCTGTTAATTTGCACAAACTTGTGAAAGAACTAGTGTAATAAAAATATGCTACCCTGACATCATTGCCATCTGTATATTACTCAATAAAGGGCAAGAAACAGTCACTGTAAGCTCACATAACGTGGTCTTCAGCTGCAATATTTATTTGATTTAAGAAAATATGCCAAAGCTTAATTGCCTGAGCTCATGTCAACTAAATTTATGACTCATATTATGCAAGCTAAACTATTTGAATATCGTCTTACTCTCAATATCATATCAGGAGATTCAATCTGTAAATCATTTCATGAGAAAATTATTGCTATAGGATCTGGACATGGACTTTCAAGCCCTACTGATACAAATTTAGATTTAGCCTGGGACTTGTCTGGTTGCATCTCATTGCCATACATACATGTATCAGTCAAAAGTTTAGCTCGTCATTGTGTAGTTCATGTCGGCCCATCTTTCCAGTCATACAAGATTGTAATGTTCGGCCAGATCATGACCATTGATATATCACTAGCGGTAATGACAAAAATGTACACTAACATAATATTTAGCCTTTCATGTTAGTTCTATGCAGATCCAATCATGTACAAGAGAAATCATAGGTCTTAACAACTACTCTCAAACTCATGGGCTCATGGCTGATAGTGCTTAGATTATTGTTGATTGTACAGTCATATTTGACTTTGTTATAGGATGTTCATGGAGCTTTAAATGATGAATGGCGGATTGCTTTCAATTTGTGTCATGCTGTCGCCATATCAAGGAAATGGGCAACCATTGTGACACTCACATCCACTGCAAATTGCTGATCTTTTTTTCCTTCTTTGTTATTTTGTTTTCTCAATGCAACAAATATTTAAAAGTGTAGACATTGACTCATAAAACAAATCAGCTGTGTGCATGACCTCGTGGGCACCTATGTAGCTATAACCATAACCATAACCAGCAAGCCTTATCCTGCCTGGTGTAGTTTAATTTGACAAATCCTGCATTATAAAATTTCTTATATCTGTTATGAATGCAAATGTGTGGGCACACAGAAAAAAGTGTTGTACCATGTGCACTACGAGCATTAAGATAACTAATGTACCATATAAAATTTTAAACCTGTATCTATAACATGCAGCAGAATGAAAAGAGAAAAGAAGACTTACAAATTTACAATTGTATCAATAATTAAACATTACTTATAAGTATGTAATTGGACTTTGTTAATATCAATGTTTTCATCATCATGATTGCCAGTGTTTAATTTTGAACCGAACAATAATCTAATTTTCTAATTTTTATCAGGTTCAGCACATAGAAAATATAAGGCTTGCCATTTATTTGTTTATGGAACTCTAGATATGTTTCTTTAATTGTCATATTCCAACATGGATGGAAATGTATATACCTGTCAAAATTTTCTCGAGAACACAGATTTCATGGTGCACATCAGTGTCGTAATAGCAACATTGAAAAAATTTGAACACTTCAACATGCAGATTCTGTTGGCCAATTTTGTTGCATGTTAACATAACTATTACTTGCATAATGTTGTTATGTGTATTGTATTTGAAAAAATGACCCTCTTAAGTGGGCAGTTGAATGTTGAGCTATCTCTTAATAAATGTTTAAAGGTTTTGTATAGACTCATTTTAAAACACAAAATTTAGTTGATTAGGGTTGTGACCATTCTGCAATACTAAATGCCTGTGGATAGATTTAACCTATAGAATTTTCTCAATATGTTACTTTCAGAGACCGTGCCAGTATGGAGGATCCAGATGGAACACTTTCAAGTGTTGCCCAGTGTATAGAGCAGTTACGTCGGAATTCTTCAACTGCTCAAGAGAAAGAGAGCCCCTTGAAACAGTTGCTAGAACTTATTGATACTCGTGATAATGCCTTTGGAGCAGTTGGGTCACACTCCCAGGCAGTTCCAATTCTTGTTGCCCTTCTCAGGTCAGGATCATTAGGAGTGAAGATATTGGCTGCTACTGTTTTAGGATCTCTTTGCAAGGAGGAAGAACTAAGAGTAAAAGTGTTGCTTGGTGGTTGCATCCCTCCATTGCTTGCTCTTCTCAAGTCCAGCTCAGCCGAGGGCCAAATTGCTGCTGCAAAAACTATTTATGCTGTTTCTCAAGGTGGAGCAAGGGATCATGTTGGATCAAAGATCTTTGCAACTGAAGGAGTTGTTCCTGTCTTATGGGAGAAATTAAAACATGATCTCAGACATGGAAGTATGGTGGATAGTCTTCTTACTGGAGCATTAAAGAATTTATCTAAGAACACAGAGGGGTTCTGGTCAGCGACGATAAAATCTGGTGGGGTGGATATACTTATAAAACTGCTTTCTTCAGGACAAACAAGTACACTTGCAAATGTTTGCTATCTTCTTGCATGTGTAATGATGGAAGATGCATCTGTCTGTTCTCGAGTTCTAGCGGCAGAAGCCACTAAGCAACTCCTCAAGTTACTGGGGCCTGGTAATGAAGCTTCTATTAGAGCTGAGGCTGCAGGTGCTCTTAAATCTCTTTCTGCGCAGAGTAAGGAAGCCAGGCGTGAGATAGCTAATTGTAATGGGATTCCTGCTTTGATAAATGCAACCATAGCTCCATCAAAAGAATATATGCAAGGTGAATCTGCTCAAGCATTGCAGGAAAATGCAATGTGTGCATTAGCAAATATATCTGGTGGGTTGTCATATGTCATATCCAGCCTTGGAGAAAGCCTTGGATCATGTACTTCACCTGGACAGATTGCTGACACACTGGGTGCTTTAGCTTCAGCTCTAATGATATATGATACTAATGCTGAATCCATTAGGGCTTCAGACCCTGTAGTCATTGAGAGGATATTGGTAAAGCAGTTTAAACCTAAGCTGCCATTTCTTGTGCAGGAGCGTACTATTGAAGCATTGGCCAGTTTGTATGGGAATAATATTCTATCAAGGACACTCAGCAATTCTGATGCAAAACGCTTGCTTGTTGGTTTGATAACCATGGCAACGAATGAGGTGCAGGATGAACTTGTGAAGTCTCTTCTTGTACTCTGTAACAAAGAATGTAGTCTATGGCATGCATTGCAAGGTCGCGAGGGTGTTCAGCTTTTGATATCTCTTCTTGGTCTCTCATCAGAGCAACAACAGGAATGTGCTGTAGCTCTTCTTTGCCTCTTATCCAATGAAAATGATGAAAGCAAATGGGCCATAACTGCTGCTGGAGGCATTCCTCCTCTTGTTCAAATTTTAGAAATAGGATCCCCAAAAGCCAAAGAAGATTCTGCAATAATCCTTGGAAATCTTTGTAACCACAGTGAAGACATACGAGCATGTGTTGAAAGTGCTGATGCTGTCCCTGCTTTACTATGGCTGCTTAAAAATGGAAGTGATAATGGAAAAGAGATTGCATCAAAAACGTTAAACCATCTCATCCATAAGTCAGATACTGGTACTATCAGCCAGCTATCTGCTCTACTAACCAGTGATCAGCCTGAGTCTAAAGTATATATTTTAGATGCACTAAAAAGTTTGCTTTCAGTTGCACCCCTCAATGATATTTTGCATGAAGGAAGTGCTGCAAATGACGCCATTGAGACCATGATAAAAATCTTGAGTTCTACAAAGGAAGAAACTCAAGCTAAATCAGCATCTGCCCTTGCAGGACTCTTTCATTGCCGCAAAGACTTGAGAGAAACTCATGTTGCTGTAAAGACTCTCTGGTCAGTGATGAAGCTGCTTCATATAGAGTCTGAAAAGATAGTGAGGGAGGCTTCCTGCTGCCTTGCAGCTATTTTCCTTTCAATTAAGCAAAACAAGGAGGTTGCTGCAGTTGCCAGAGATGCATTGACTCCGCTGATCCTGCTTGCTAATTCCTCGGTTCTTGAAGTGGCAGAGCAGGCAACACGAGCTTTGGCTAATCTTCTTCTGGATCATGAAGTGTCTATGCAGGCATCTCCAGATGAGATTATTTTTCCCGTTACACGAGTTTTGCGAGATGGCACTATTGATGGAAGAACTCATGCTGCAGCTGCAGTTGCTCGTCTTCTTCAGTGTCACTCTATTGATCAGGCATTATCTGATAGTGTAAACTGTGCTGGGACAGTCCTTGCACTTGCTTTCCTTCTGGAATCTGCTCGTATTGAAGATGCTGCTACATCAGAAGTTCTTGATGCACTGGTCATATTGTCGAGATCAAAAGGAGCAAGTGAACATGTAAAACCTCCATGGGCAATTCTTGCTGAATATCCCCATACAATAGTCCCCCTAGTTTCATGTATAGCTGATGGAACTCCCTCGTTACAAGATAAAGCTATAGAGATTGTATCAAGACTTGGTCATGATCAGCCTGTTATACTGGGTGGTGTGGTATCTGGCACCTCTGGGTGTATATCATCAATTGCAAGAAGAATCATTGGATCCAACAACATCAAAGTCAAAGTTGGGGGAAGTGCTCTTCTTATATGTGCGGCAAAAGAGAACAGCCAGAAGCTGGTAGAAGCTTTGAATGAATCAAGGTTGTGCACTCATCTCATTGATTCTCTTGTTGATATGCTTCGTTCTACAAATTCATTGTCTGACCATAGAGATGGTGAAAGCAAGATAGACATAAGCATTTATAGGCATCCTAAAGAGCAATATAGAAATGGTGAAGCTGAATGTAGCACAGCTGTGATTTCTGGGAACATGGTTGCTATTTGGCTGCTTTCTATACTTGCTTGTCATGATGACAAAACTAAAGCAGGCATAATGGAGGCTGGAGCCATTGAAGTTCTCACCGACAAGATCTCTCAGTATGCATTCCTATCCATGCAGGTAACTGGCAATGCATTTTCAGCACTTCCATCACCTATTATATGAGCCGTGCCTGTGTCCGTATTTAGTATGTGTATTTTTCGTCTGTGCACTTTCACCAATATTTTTTTTTATCACTTATTTACTTCTTCACTTATATCATGATTTGTTCACATGGTTTTTGAACCTTATGGTCACTCTCAGGGCTTAATCTGACTTCTATAAGTGTAAAATTTGCAGGGTGATTCTAAAGAGGATAATAGCACATGGGTTTGTGCTTTACTCCTTGCAGTGCTGTTTCAAGACAGAGATATCATACGATCAAATGCAACAATGCGCTCCATTCCAGTACTTGCAAATCTGTTGAGATCAGAGGAGTTAGCAAACAGATATTTTGCTGCACAAGCTTTGGCTAGTCTTGTGTGTAACGGTAGCAGAGGGACTTTGCTGGCTGTTGCTAATTCTGGGGCAGCTAATGGGCTTATACCTTTGCTTGGTTGTGCTGATACTGATATAGCTGATCTTTTAGAACTGTCAGAGGAGTTCTCTTTGCTGCGCAATCCTGAGCAAATTGCATTGGAGAGGTTGTTTAGAGTTGATGACACAAGAGTTGGCGCAACTTCTAGGAAAGCCATTCCTGCACTTGTTGATTTACTCAAACCAATTCCAGACCGACCAGGTGCACCTTTTCTGGCATTAGGCCTTTTGAATCAGCTAGCAGTAGATTGCCCTGCAAACAAGCTTGTAATGGTTGAAGCTGGGGTTCTAGAGGCACTTACTAAATATCTCTCACTAGGACCACAAGATGCAACAGAAGAAGCGACCACGGAATTATTGGGTATCCTGTTTGGCAGCGCTGAAATAAGACGTCATGAATCTGCAATTGGTGCTGTCAATCAACTTGTAGCAGTCTTACGACTGGGGGGAAGAAATTCCAGGTACAGTGCAGCTAAAGCTTTGGAGAATCTGTTTTCCTCAGATCATATCAGGAACAGTGAGTCGGCTCGGCAAGCTGTTCAACCCCTTGTAGAAATTCTGAGCACTGGCTTGGAGAGGGAGCAACATGCTGTTATTGCTGCTCTTGTGAGGTTGCTTTCTGATAATCCGTCAAAAGTCCTTGCTGTTGCAGATGTTGAAATGAGTGCAGTAGATGTTCTTTGCCGTCTACTTTCGTCGAACTGTTCTGTAGAATTGAAGGGAGATGCTGCTGAGCTATGTTGCGTGCTTTTTGGAAATACAAGAATTCGCTCTACAATGGCTGCAGCACGTTGTGTGGAGCCTTTGGTGTCTCTGTTAGTAAGTGAGTCTGGTCCTGCACAGCATTCAGTAGTTCGTGCACTGGATAAGCTTTTGGATGATGAGCAATTGGCAGAACTAGTCGCTGCCCATGGTGCCGTTGTTCCTCTTGTTGGTCTTCTATTTGGTAAAAATTACATGCTTCATGACGCAGTTGCTAGAGCTTTGGCAAAGTTAGGAAAGGATAGACCAGACTGTAAATTTGAAATGGTGAAAGCTGGAGCAATTGAGAGCACATTGAATATACTCCATGAAGCTCCTGATTTTCTCTGTGTTGCATTTGCAGAATTACTTAGAATATTGACTAATAATGCGAGCATTGCAAAGGGTCCATCAGCAGCTAAGGCTGTGGAACCTCTGCTCTCCCTATTAAGTATGCCAGAAATTGGTCCTAGTGGTCAGCATAGTACCTTACAAGTTCTTGTTAATATTTTGGAGCATCCCCAGTGTCGATCTGATTGTAACCTGACACCTCGACAGGCCATTGAACCAGTTATTGCTTTACTGGATTCACCTAGTCAAGCAGTACAACAGTTGGCTGCAGAACTATTATCCCATCTCCTCTTGGAAGAACACTTACAGAAGGATGCTGTAGCAGAGCAAGCAATTAGTCCCCTAATCCAAGTTCTTGGATCAGGTGTGCCCATTATACAACAGAGGTCAATAAAAGCCCTTGCTAACATTGCATTAGCTTGGCCAAATACAATTGCCAAAGAAGGTGGTGTTTATGAATTGTCTAAAGTAATATTGCAAACTGAACCTCCCTTGCCACATGCTATATGGGAATCTGCTGCTTCTATCTTATCCAGCATTCTGCAGTATAGTTCAGAATATTTTCTAGAAGTGCCTGTGGCTGTCTTAGTGCAGTTGCTTCGCTCTGGAATGGAAAGTACAGTTGTTGGTGCATTGAATGCCCTTCTTGTGTTGGAAAGTGATGACTCCACCAGTGCCGAAGCAATGGCTGAAAGTGGTGCTGTAGAGGCACTATTGGAACTTCTCAGGAGTCATCAGTGTGAGGAAACTGCAGCAAGACTGATAGAAGTTTTGCTTAACAATGTGAAAATCAGAGAAACAAAAGCTGCCAAATCTGCTATTTCACCATTATCCATGTATCTCCTAGATCCTCAAACACAATCCCAGCAGGGAAGGTTGCTCGCAGCTCTTGCTCTTGGTGATCTTTTCCAAAATGAAGGTCTTGCTCGAACTACAGATGCTGTTTCAGCATCCCGAGCTCTGGTAAATCTTCTTGAAGACCAACCGACTGAAGAAATGAAAGTAGTAGCGATATGTGCCTTGCAAAATCTTGTAATGTACAGCCGATCAAATAAGAGAGCTGTTGCAGAAGCTGGTGGTGTTCAGGTTGTGTTGGACCTTATCAATTCAAGCAATCCTGATACATCTGTTCAAGCAGCAATGTTTGTTAAACTTCTCTTCTCTAATCATACCATCCAAGAATATGCTTCCAGTGAAACTGTTAGAGCCATAACTGGTAAATTCTTGTGACTTCTGTCATGTGCCTTTTGATTATTGAAAATGTTTATTTGTTCTGGGATGCCTGCAATCAATCTCAAGCAGAAACAGATGCATAATTGAGACAGGATGCTGCTTGAAGAATCTTTCTTTTTTTCGTATTTCTCCTAACTGTGATTGTTAGTTATGAGAGTCTAGTGTACATGTCAGGTGGTCATCTTGACTAACAAGTAGCTCCATTGAATTGGACTATACCCGAATTTTATTACTTAATATACAATAGTACCCATTTTTAAAGTTATCTTCTATTCCATTTTTGCTTACACTTTGTTTTTGAAAAATAAAATTAATTATGCTAAGCATGTAATAAATACATGTTGGTTTTAGTTTAACCTGTTTTGGTAATCATAAAAAAAGTCCACTCTGATTCAGGGCTCAGAATCTCATGGTCCAGCCTCATGATTTTCAAAACGAAGTTGATAAATATGTTTAAAAGTTCATCAGCTTTGGTATTATCAAATCTAGTGTATAAAGTTCTAGCATGCATACAAATTTAAATACAGGGGATCATAAATGTTAAGTCTGATTGTTGAAGTTGAAGAGTTTTTGGATTATATATGTAGGACTCTTACAACACAAAGTCAAACATTCTGATTATCCTTAATTTATAGAATCATTCTCTATGAGGTGGTGGTCAGCAGTACCTCTTAAGAAGGTGAGTATATCTGCATTCTGCAAAGCTGAATTTTACTCATCAGTACCTCTTTAACAAATAGGCTGGCTGAAATTGAGTGGGACATTATATTTGTTGTTGCCTTTTAATAAACCATGAGGCCAACTTTCTATTTTTTCTATTTGTCCTTAAATTTAATGAATTATCATTAATTTTTAGTGAATTAATGCTCATAATATTCATTGCTCATATCCATCAATGTTTTATCAACACTAAAATGGAATAATATTGGAGACTAACACTGAGAATAAAAACTTTTCTCAATAATGTGATCATTGTGATGTTGTTTCAGCATAGTTTGTTGAGGTTTTATTTTCAGAATGATTACTTTTCCAGTTGAAATTCTTTTCCATTCAGCTGTGCTTTTCAAGCATGCATTATCCTTTTTGATGCCTCGTGAGTTTGATTCCTATGCAGCTGCCATTGAAAAGGATTTATGGGCCAATGGAAATGCAAGTGAGGAGTATCTAAGAGCACTCAATGCACTTCTAAGCAACTTTCCTCGTTTGAGAGCCACTGAACCTGCTACATTAACCATTCCCCATCTTGTAACATCTCTCAAAACTGGCTCTGAGGCAACTCAAGAAGCAGCGTTAGATTCACTTTTCCTTCTCAGGCAAGCTTGGTCGGCATGCCCAACAGAAATTTTTAAAGCTCAATCTGTTGCTGCATCAGAGGCTATTCCCTTATTGCAGTACTTGATTCAGTCTGGCCCACCTCGGTTTCAAGAAAAAGCTGAACTTCTTCTACAGTGCTTACCAGGAACTCTTACAGTTATTATAAAGCGTGGTAACAATTTAAGGCAGTCAGTGGGAAACCCAAGTGTCTACTGCAAACTCACACTTGGCAACAATCCACCTAGACAGACAAAGGTAACATCCAATGTCTAATCACACTCTGCATGTCTGAAAAGAAACTTTGGAACTTCTTTGCTTGGGACTGATATTCTCTTATTGTGTCCTGCCTTCTAAATACATTTATGGTATCCTGAAAGTACTATCGTTATCTTATTAAGATCAGCTTGTTTCTAATAAATGATGGAAAACTATTTTTTATTAGAGTCAGTAATTTAGCATTACTAATTTTGTTGCGATTTCAATTCTGTTGTATTTATTATTAATATAAAATTAAATAATTTATGTTATAGAAGCTGTATATACATAATTAATGCTATAGAAGTCGAAAGTCATAATTGAGAAGGCTTATATTTTTATTTAAACATGTTCAGGTGTTTTTTTGGGCATATACATAAATTAATAGAAGTTTAGTTTAACCCTATGAAGCATCGATACTCGTATTTCAAGCGTGTACTAGCATCGGATACATTTTCGGTGCGGTACCGGTACTCCTATCTCTGCATGCTTGAGATTGCAAGTTTGTCCCTTGATGAAGTAGATGTGGAGAAGAAGCTTTTTGCTGATGATGCAGAAAATGAAGCAGCTAAAACTATTATCACTTGATTATCAAGACTTATTATTTTGATTTCTTCTACTTATTTAGACTGCAAGTTTTTTTCGTTTATTGCAAGTGTTTGTTTATTTTTTATGATGATACTTATAAATTTAGTTAAGATTTGAGAACTTAATTTTATTAATATTCGAATATTATATATATAATTTAGTTTTTTTATATATTTTTATTAATATTGAAATATTATATATGTTCAAATATTAATAAAAATATGAAATATCTAGCCGTATCTGTATCGTGGTTTTTTTAATTTTTGCCGTATCGGCATATTCGTACCATAAAATATCCGTACCGTGTACCGGTATCTATGCTCTCTAGGTTTAATCTCTATCTACTAATTCATTATGGTAGGGGATTAATTTTTGACTCCTTTCCATTTATTTGTGGGGTCTTAGTCAGTCTCTTCAACTGAACCGAGTGAAGTTGTCAAGACATCTCAATTGCAACTAAAGCATAAAAGAAATTACGAAAGTGCAAAATAAAGCCTGGATACTAGAAACTATTTCTTGAAAGCTAGGCTATGATGTAGTTTAGTGGGAATGACATTTCATGACACCCTTCCGCCCCTTCATAAGTTTGTTGACCGCATTCATTCCAGCCAAAATAACATCCACATCATGGACAAATTATTAGTGAGAGGGTGGATGTCTATTGAGGTCAGGCAGGGAAGAACATAGTGTACATAAGCTGGATCATTATGATTCCACCAGAGTGGTTCTTTGTGTAATGAACTTCCAAAGATTTTAAGGACTCATTTATGACATGTAAAATGTGGTTTATTCTCCATACAACATAGCAGGATATTTGTATGCATAATAAATATGAATTTACAAGACAAAACATGCCAAGAATGTGGCAGATGAAATTCTCAATGACATGGTGAGGTTTTAGAGCCCTTCTTAGCTTAGGGCTTGCACCACCTTTGGCGAAACATACACAACAGATCCTATCACAACCAATTTGGACCAGCTTTATGAATTCTAGCTCAATATTAGTTCTCATACGTGGTCAAATTTACGCCAATGAATAAACACCCAAAAAGTTCGCTATTATTATATTGATTTTGTTCTTCTTTATCTTCCTTTCTTCCTTTTTGCCACTTCAGGAATTTGTGACAACAAAGTGTCGAGGTTGCCTTTAACCTATGGTCAAACTATCTCAGTTAGTTCTCCACTTTTTGCATGAATACTACCATTCTCGCATACCCTTTTAGTAGTTCTTGCACCTTACATTTCTCAATCATTGTATATGCATTTGCTTTAGATTGCAATCAAAATTTTGGGCTATATGGCCAATTACTCACCCAATTGTTCATTAATATTTTCTTAATTTCATAATTAATTATATTCCAGAAGGAACTTTTTTGTTACTAAAGTAACATTTGTTCAATGTTGATAAGCCTTTCTTTTTTTGTCAAACCTAATTTTTGGATTGTACATCCATGGGGATGGCTACTGGAATAAAATTAACTGTTTAGTTTCTTAATTTATCTTTTTTGAAAAAAATTGCAACCAGAAAATAGTTGCATCCATCACAGGTCTGTGACCTTCCATTCGGTTAAAGAAAATTTCATCAACTAGCATTCTGAATGTCATACAAAATCTAGAGCTATATTTTATGGGATAAAAATCTATTTTAGCTGAACAGTTAAAATTTAGAAAAGAAACTTCTGTTAATGCATATCAGCACCTTTGGAATATAATGAATTGGATCTCCATTTTGCATCACCTTACCCTGCATTCTATTCAGTATGTGCTTATCATATCTTCTCCACTCATTTCTTCCCATTGACTGCACATCATAACACTTAAGAACTACAAGTGGCTGCTTAAACAATCCTCGCTCATTCAGCGTTTTGCACCTTTTGATCCCTTGCCTCTATTCTGGATAGGCAGAAAAGTCAGTGAAAAGACATTGGTATCTAACAAACAGATGAGTGGACAGAACTCGAAAGACCTTGTCTTGTTGGGTACATGCTCTGTGCTCAGAACCTCTCTGTTTCACTAGTTGGAGCACCTTTAAGGACTATATTAAAGTGGAGTAAGGACTAAAAACTGTGAATGTTTTCTCAAGTTCAGGAGTAGTTGAAGGGAGCCACATGGCTTACACACCTTGGCTTATTTAACAAGCCCCCCTGTCAGGTTCGTTGAGGTTTCCTGGACAGGTAGTTTTTGGGTTTATTTTTTTAGTTAAGTGAACATGCACTCATCTTTCTTGGGATCTTCATGGAGTGACTTGCTGACAAGAATCATGGACAAGAGTATCGTTTCTGCACCGGACTGGCACATACTATGTTGGTGCCTAAGTGAGCAGAAGCATGGCTGCATACTAGCTGTATGCCAGTGCTTGGCCGGGGTGCTTGTGCATGCCAAGCACTGGCATGGCAGGGAACCGCCATGCAGTGCTTTAAATCTTGACAAGGATATGTTGAGTAATCATATTAAATAATGGAGACTATCTGAATTTAAGATCTTTATGTGCTTCACTCTTAGAACATCATCAAATTTTTTGTACATAGATTGCTCTGCATTGTCGTCAAGCTTGAGCTTCATAATTATCTATCACCAGGAGATTATAGTTATACATAATCATGGCTATTTACTTTTCCAATTTCAGATTGTGTCAACGGGTCCTACACCTGAATGGGATGAAGCTTTTGCTTGGGCATTTGATAGTCCTCCTAAAGGCCAGAAGCTTCACATATCTTGCAAGAATAAAAGCAAATTTGGGAAGGTATGAACTCCAAACAAAAAAAGATAGGAGTTATCACTCTTTTGGTTTAACAAGTTGTTTCAAAGTCTTCATGCTTTTGGATCTTTGTTCTACTGGAAATTGACCACCTCGTCTTCTGTTTCTGACTGCAGAGCAAATTTGGAAAAGTGACAATTCAGATAGATCGGGTGGTTATGCTGGGATCAGTTGCTGGAGAGTACACGTTGCTTCCGGAAAGCAAAAGTGGACCCCCTAGGAACTTGGAAATCGAATTTCAATGGTCAAACAAATAATACTCCTATAAGGTGTGCCATCTTTGTAATTTTAATTTATAAAACTGAAATTGCTCCTTTTTTTCTCACTTTTATCCTTGCTCTCTTTATGTATCAATGTATATAGTCTGCAGAGGAAATTGTCATCTTTGTTAACTCCACCTTAGAAAATTGGTTGCACCAGGTTTTTTTCTTTTGTGGTTTGTAATGGATTATTCTTTATTTTTTGGTTAAACATTTGCCATGATAAGCTGTGGGAGATTGTAGCTTTGGAACTTTGATTTCCCCCATTTTCTTGTAACAGATGTTTGTATGAATGTTTCTAATAAGCATTGAGGAATGTTTTTAAATGAATGCAACTTGCATCTGTTTTTCACAGTAGGAACTGTGAGGAGAATTATTATTGCTCTGACTGCATAGAGCCTAAACATGAACAATTATTTCAAGAAATTTCCAGTAGAATTTTCATTTTGTTGCTATTCCCTTTCCTAATTGTTCATTCTGAAGTTAAAAAAAGGTTTGGGCTGGAACTAATGCATTTAACATGTGGATGGAAACGGTAGAGCATGCTATCTGCCAAGATGGCCATTTTGATGGAGCATTGTTACTTTGGGCCAGAATTGTGGCATATATTTTTGGAGGAATGATCAAAGTTATAGGAACACAAAGATAAGGTGACCGGCAGCAAATTGGCAGCCCTTCAACTATGGTCCTTCAGTTGTAACGTTTGTGCTGTTTACTAGGTTCATGTATGTTAACGTCGCTGTAAGTCACTGTTAATTTTTTAACATTTTGCATGGATCTCAAATTCATATCTACATATGGGCATAGGAAGTTTTATCAGAATCTTTATTAGGTAAATGCAGATTCTGAATAAAATTATATTCATTGTTGACCCTGTATACTAGTTAAAGCGTCAAATACTTCACTACTATTTTGCATGGATCTCAAATTCATATCCACATATGGGCATAGGAAGTTTGATGAAAATCCTTATTTGGTAAATCCAGATTCTGCATAAAATTGTATTCATTGTTTGACCCTTTATACTACTTAAAATGTCAAAAACTTAATAACTACTTTTTCTTTTTGGTAACTAAAACTTAATAACTACTAATAGTTCAGCACATCTTAATGGCTGTGTCGTTGACAATGTTACATAAAGTACTGAATCAAGAATAGCCGTCTCGAGAATCAGATCCTATACCGATACTATTTTATTATAATGTAAATATTTAATATAGTACAAGATAGTGGGGTATACTAAGCGTTGGTATGGTATGAAACTATATGCCTATATGCCAATTCAGTACTGCAAATCTTGTATTGAACCTGTATTTTCTTAATCAAAAAACATTTATAAATCTTGTGGAGCATTGGAGTGAGAACAGAGGATGGACTGTGCCATGCTTGTTGTCACTTTCTACTGATCCTTGTCTTTGATCTTAGAAATGAATTATAGATCATGGCTCGTCCTAATCTGGCATGTGAATGCTCTGCTAGCAAAATATGCTTCTCCATTGGTGTCGTTTATGCTGTTTCAAGGCTTCATCCATCGTCGGTATAGATATGAACTGCATCTGTTACAAGGTTCTTTCATTTGACACAATTCTCCAATGGGTTAATCATCAGTCCAACTCTACTTGCATCCTGTGCCTATTGACTGGGCACAGAAAATCCATCTCTGGGCTGTAGACTATCAATTTATACTGCGTAATTTTTATGACCACTTACTTTTCCAAAATGTTTCAAATTTGTGCAAAAGAATATAGCTCTGAAAATTGTGTACATATGAAATGAATCTTACGGAGCTGAGAGCATCAATAAAACTAGGATGGACATGGTTCGAAATGAGTGGAACTGAGGAATTTATTAAACCGATCAAGTTAGAATTGGTGCGTCGAAGATGAAAAGAACCTAAAAGGTGGAGGTTTGCATATGCAATAAGAGAGCTTGGTGGGGAGGCATAGGTGCTGTGAAACTAGGGAGATTAATCTCTACCATATCAAAAACCTAAGAGCTTTGAATCTGATTATTTGTAAAGATTCTGTCATTCATTCTTTTTTTTTTTTTTCTAGGGATGTCGTACCATCTTTTCCAAATATTCTCCCTTCCACACAATAGAAGGAATGCCTAAATGGTTGGCTAGTCAGTATCTGTTTTGCTAATGACTTGAAGTCAAAACCGTGAAGGACGTGTTAACGAATTTGCAGCAAGATCTGATGAAACTATTGAAGTCTCATGGACTTTGTTTCCAGGCCTTAAAAGGCATCGAAAAAAGGCCGCTATTTTCTAAAGACTACAGATTTTAGATCAGATTGAAATTATGTTTTAATGCACATAAAAGTCATTTTATGTTTATTGAATGTTTCTATTTTGCTGGTGATCTCTGGTACTGTTGGTCAAGCGGAACTGGTCGATCTTGAACTTCTTTTCTAAGAGCTCGCTGATTATTTGTGTTCCTTGTAGTCTTTTGTTTTTTTTCCCTTCTTGAAGTCTTGATAACGTAAAAACCCACTAGCGAGTGTAATGCCATGCAGATTGTCAAGGTCTAAATCAGAAAATAATGAAAATTCTAAAAGTATGATTGAGATTGTTTTATGCTGTTCTAGGCTGCAAGAGGATGGGAAAATGACCTTCAATTTTGTTATGATAAATTTGGATGTATTAGACTAGTCTATTATAAATATCTTTATGAAAATCAGAAAGATAAATCAGAAATTCAGAAAAAATCTCTATCTCAACAATCTATAGTCTCTATATGATTGACTGTATATGATGCTATCTAGTCTGCAACACCGTTAGTTTCTCTACAAATATGAGTCATCTCAATCTTCGGCCTAATCTGCATTCTGTCGGAGTCATCTCATAGAATTTATGGTTGAAGGCTTAGATTCATACTTTGCAAAGAAGGGATTTGTGATTTGATTCCCAGTTGTTTTAAAGTCTAGAAAGGTTCTCCAAATGACATTGGAAAGGCGGTTGGTGAGGCAGCCAAATGCCAAGCTATTTTGATGGATTAATCCCTATTTGTGGTCCCAAACTCCTTTTTTCCACAAGAAGGACGTCTGTTGGGCAATTTCTGAGGTTTGGTCGAATTATTCTTGCCCTCAAAATGCTACATAAATTTTATATTTTTTTCATTAAGCCCTTTCCATCTCCACAAGGCGAGGGAGCCAAGCTTTATTAAGTGAAGAGCAAAATTACAAGTGATTACAATACACAACTGACAATACTTAACCGAACTGAAGGTCAAGTATACAGAAGACGCTTTTACCAAAAAAAAAAAAAAAAGGAATATACAGAAGACGCCCAGAGAGTAACAAGGAGAAGGAAAGCAGCTGAAACATAACAGGAAGAGAAAAAAAATCCAGGATGCGGTGAGGCAATGGAATAGCATGAGCTTATGATAGACATCCTGGAGCAAAACATTCCATTGACAATGATAGAAATGATGTCTTCCAACTGATCTTTTTAGTTGAAAGATATCATTCGGTTCCTTGATTTTGTATAAATACTTCAGTTTATCGGAGACATAATTGATACGAAGCTAAACATATGTCTATATCAATCCGTATACAAAATATAATATGCATTACCAACTTAGATGGCCCAGCATCTGTGCTGCTAAAGAATCAACTAAATTTTATATGGCTCCAGGAGATTAAATCCATTCGCTTTATTTTCGCCCATCGTTAGTCCCTGTACACAGAAAATTTTACACCCAGGACACTCCCATGCGACGGCCGTTTGTCCGTGCTACTGCACTCCCATCCCTAATTTGTGAGCAATTCACATAGGAGTCCTTTTCTTAATTAATATAAAAAAAAATTATTTATCTAAATAATCTGATTTTTAACTTATTTATCAGAACGATGCAAAATCGGTAAAATGCTATTTTGAATGGCATTTTATCATCGCCACGTGACCTCCTATTTTTCATGTAGATCACGTCAAAAAAAAAAAAATTAAAATTAAAAACGCCAAATAATATTGCATTTTTAAAAATGCCATATTATTTGGCATTTTTTATTCCCTCAAAAAAAAAAAATAAAAAAAAGGAAAAAAAAATTTAAATTTATAAAAAATATAAAAATTTTAATTTTGATAAAAATAAAAATTATCATTTAAAATTAGTATCTTCATTTCAAATTATCTTTTTAAAAAAATATCTGAAAAAAAATTGTGTAAAAAAAATTAAAAATACCATTAAAAAAAGAATCGAAAAGAAATAGAAATTATAATTCTAAAATTATATAAAAATTAATTTAAAAAAAATATCTCAAAAAAATCTTAAAAAATAGCATAAAATAAAAAATACCATAAAATTAATTTTTTCAAATTAATTTTTTTTAAAAATATCATTAAAGAAGAAAAAATTGAGAAAAAAATAAAAAATATAATTTTGAATGAATTTTAAAAAATAAACATTCGAATTCTAATTCAAATAAAAAAGATAATTTTAAATTATTTTGTCCATTTAAAATTAATTTTTTTAAAAAAATACCGAAAAAATCTTAAAAAATTTTAAAAATAAAGAATAACATAAAAAAAGAAAAAATGAGAAAGAAATGAAAATAAAAATAAAAATAAAAATTTTTAATTTTAAAAAATTAAAATTTTAATTTTAATTCAAATAAAAACCATCATTTCAAATTAGTTTTTCCGTTTCAAATTAATTTTTAAAAAAAAGATGTTCAAAAAAATAAAAAATTAAAAAATAAAAGTGCCATAAAGAAGTCAAAAATTTAAAAAAATAAAAAAATTATAATTATAATTTTAAATTAAAAAAATAAAAATTTTAATTTTAATTAAAATAAAAGATATAATTTCAAATTACTTTCTCTATTTCAAATTAATTTTTTTAAAAATATTCCAAACAAATGAACAAATACCTCAAAAAAATTCATAAAAATAGAAAAAAATGATAAAAATGAGAAAAAAATAAAAATTATAATTTTAAGTTATAAAAAATTAAAATTTTAATTTAAATTCAAGAAAAATAAAAGAAAAAAATGCCATACGAAAATGAAAAAAAATGTGAAAAAAATAAAAATTGTAAATTAAAATTTAAAAAAGATAAAAATTTTAACTTTAATGAAAATAAAAAATATCATTTCAAATTACTTTCCTCATTTCAAATTATTTTTTTAAAAAATATCTAAAAAAAAGAAAAAAATTGGTGTAAAAAAATAAAAAATACATAAAAAAAAAGGGAAAAGAATTGAATTGAAAAAAAATAAAAATTATAATTCTAATTTAAAAATAAAAATTATAATTTTAAATTTAAAAATTTAAAAATTTTAATTATAATTCAAATAAAAATGGTAAAAAAATAAAATTTGTAATTATT
This sequence comes from Elaeis guineensis, assembly GCF_000442705.2. Taxonomy (NCBI): domain Eukaryota; kingdom Viridiplantae; phylum Streptophyta; class Magnoliopsida; order Arecales; family Arecaceae; genus Elaeis; species Elaeis guineensis. Next base: position 67,896,382 of record NC_026007.2, read on the forward strand.
ACTTTAAAAAAATTTAACTTTAATTTCAATAAAAAATTATCATTTCAAATTACTCTGCCCATTTTAAATTAATTTTACTTATTAAAAAATCACATAAAAATAAGTAAAAAAATTAAAAATAAAAAATCATAAAAAAAAGAAAAAAGAAAAAAAATGGAGGAAAACGTCAAAGGAATGGCGTTTTTGAAAATGCCATTCCCTTTGGCATTTTTAAAGCTTAAAATCTAAAAAAAAAAAATCCTCTCTCCTTCTTCTCCCTCTTCTCCAGCATTTTCTCCTCTCCGATGGCATGGCAGCGACCTCCCGACGGCGGTGAGCTCTCTCCTCTCTCTCTCCTCTTCCTCTCTCTCTCCTCTTCCTCTCTCTCTCTCTTTTTTTTCTTTGGCCGCCGGTGACAGAGGGCTGGCGGCGGGCCGGCGCGCTCCGACGATGGCCCTAGCGGCTGCCCCCCGTGGCGGGCCCGGCCCTCTCCTTCCCTTGGCCGGCCCCCTCCTCTCCCTCTTCCTCTCTCTCTCCCTCTTTTTCCTTGGCCGCCGACGACAGAGGGCCAGCGACGGGCCCCGGCCCTCCCCTTCCCTTGATCGATCCCCTCCTCTCTCTCTTCCTCTCTCTCTCCCTCTTCCTCTCTCTCTCTCCCTCTTTTTCCTTGGCCGCCGACGATAGAGGGCCGGCAGCGGGCCGGTGCGCCCCAGCGACGGCCCCGATGGTGACCTCCCACGGCGGGCCCCGACCCTCCCCTTCCTTTGGCCGGCCCCCTCCTCTCTCTTCCTCTCTCTCTCCCTCTTCCTCTCTCTCTCTCCCTCTTTTTCTTTGGCCGCTGGCGATAGAGGGCGGCCCCCTACGACGGGCCCCGGCCCTCCCCTTCCCTTGGCCGGCCCCCTCCTCTCCCTCTTCCTCTCTCTCTCTCCCTCCCTCTTTTTCCTTGGCGTCCGAAGACAGACGGCCGGCGGCAGGCCCGCACGCCGCAGCGGCGGCTCCCCACGGTGGCCCGACGGTGGCTCCTCACAGCGGGCCCCGACGGCCCCCCGCCCCCGGTGGCCCCCCGGTGATGGGCCGCGGCGGGCCCTTACGGCGGCCCAAAGGCGGCGGGCCGTGGCCGGCCCCAGCGGCCCTCCGCGGCGGGCCCGTGCGGCCCTGCGGCACCCTTTTCTTTCGATCCGCGTGGCGGGCCCCGGTGGCTGGCCCCGACGCCCCGACGGCAGGTCCGTGCGGCCCTGCGGCCCCTTCTCTTTCGATCCGCTGCGGCGGCCCTCCGATGGCAGGCCCGTGCAGCCCTGCGGCACCCTTCTATTTCAGTTTTTTTAATTTTTATTTTTATTTATTATTTATTATTTATTATTTTATTATTTTTATTTTATTAGATTCAGATTTATTTTAAAATTTGATTTGATCATAATTTAAAATTTTAAAATATATTACATTTCATGAAAATATAGACTTGTCAGTTGACCAATGTAGGATATTCTACGATATCCATATAAAATATATATTTGATTATATATTTTTATACGGGTACCGTAAAATATATACATTGGTCAATTGATTGTCCAGTTTGGACAGTTTGAAAATTGTATTTAATTCTATAAGCAATTACATTATTCGAATGATATGCGGAGGGTTTGAGAAAATTTCGGACAGTATTTTTCTTTAGTTCTCCTCACACATTTTCAGTCGTGTGGGGAGAACTAAGAAAAAATACTGTCAAAATTTCTTTCGGTCTCTTTTGCGTATCATTTATTAATGTAATTAACCTATAGAATTAATGCAATTCTCGAATGGGATAGGATCTATCTGTACCTATTTATTGATGATATGATGCATTTATCATGTAAATCTTTTGAAACGATAAAATAATTAGTAATACTAAATATTTTGATTTTGATTTTGTCATAAGTTTTCTGAGAAAATGGTCAGTACTCGAGTTCGTGTGCTATTGTACTATGATGGTATGATACAGAATGATGAAACTGGTGTGCAGTACAGTCACTCTGTAAATCGGATGATTAGAGTATCTTCATCATTATCACGTCAAGAATTATTGGACCATTTATACAGCAGTATTCCTGTAGACAAAAAAAAATTTGAAATAAAATTGAAATGAAAATCTCCTAATCTGTCGGGACAGTTAATGCAGAGTAATTATATCTTAGTTCTAATTGATGACGATGAAGATTCGAAGAAATGCGACTTTTCTTTGAAATATGCAGAATGTCGATTTTTAGAATTATATATTGAAAAGGAAGATATACCGAACTTTGGATACTATAGTCGGCTTTTAACTCAAGCGGACAATAATGTTGGGCCTTCCTCACTTTTCGTAACTCCTATGGTGCAAACCGATAGTGTTGAGGCCGTATTTGCAGAACAATATTCCACTACTGTCGGCCCTAGTTGTCCAATTATTCAGAGTCCTATGGTGACTTCTCCTGTGTCTTCTGCTATGGTGACTTCTCCTTTGCTAGAAGTAGTGGTAAGTGCGGAAGACGACACTCATATAGGGAACGATGACTGGGTAGTCGGTGGAATAAATTTGATTATCTAGGCTTTGAGACAGATAAAGCGGAGATGAAGACTATTGAATAGATGAGGACAGTAGCAATAATGATGATGATGGTGAAGATGAGAATGATGATGAAGATGTTTAGGCTAATATTAATGTGGGAGAACCTCAACCTCGTTTGTACGAACCCCCATAATTTTTTAACGATATAAATTTAGATGATGGTGGTTGTGTTAGTGCTGGTCGAAGATTGACCTGACTATCAGTTTTGGGACTCCTCGATGACTGAATTTTCCAAAGGTTTAATGTTTGAGAGTAAAGATTATGTAAGGAGAGCTATTGATCTTTATCATATTATAAAGCATCAGACATACAATGTAGTTCAATCGCATTCGAAATTATGGTCCGTTCGATGCGCATCATCAGATAATATTCAAAATTGTAAATGAAGGCTTCGTGCTGCATTGTTGAAAAAATATGAATATTTTCAAATCACAAAATATGAGGGTCCTCACACTTGTTTGTTTACGGAGTTGAGTCGAGACCACAAACATGTCAGTGGAAGGATGATTGGCACACTAGTCCGACATATTGTTGAGAAAGATCCTGGTATCAAAGTTGAAGCTGTTGTGGCAGCCGTTAATGATCAATTTCAATATATAGTGTCATACAGGAAAGCATGGTGTGGAAAACAGAAGGCATTGGTTGATATTTATGGAGAATGGGAGCTGTCTTATGCTAAATTACCCTATTATATGGCTGTACTTCAACATGCAAATCCCGGTACAGTTGTTTCATAGAATTTTTTTCAAACTGTGAATTCCAATGTCCGAGTTTTAAATTATATTTTCTGGACTTTCAAACCATCTATCCAGGGTTTTACGCACTGCCGTCCTGTAATCAGCATTGATGGCACGTACTTGTATGGAAAGTTTAAAGATAAGATGTTAATTATAACAGAAATTGATGCAGAGAATGGGATATTTCCATTAGCATATGCAATTATGGATGAGGAGACGACTGCAAGTTGGAGTTGGTTTCTTTTCTAGCTCAGAACACATATCGTCAAAGGTAGAAATGAAATATGCTTAATTTCTGATAGGCATCCAAGTATATTAAATATCATCGTAGATGAGTCTATTGGATGGAGTCCACCACGTGCCTATCACCGATACTGCTTAAGATATATCTGCAGTAATTTCAACACTCATTTTAAAAATGTGCAGCTGAAAAGAGCAGTATGGCAAGCAGGAAGCGCTCATCAAGTTCGCAAGTTCAACTTTATCATAGGTAGGATCAGAACAGTGAATGAAGAGGCTTGGAGCTGGTTGTTCGAGATAGAAAAGGAGAAGTGGACGTTGGCACATGATGATGGCCTGCGCTATGGTGTCTTAACTACAAATTTGTCAGAGATTTTTAACAGTGTTTTACGAGGAGCTAAAATGTACCAATTACAGCTTGTGTTCAAATGACATTTTATCGTCTTGTGAAATACTTTAATAGGAGATATGCCCAAGCTTTGAGATATGTAGAGGAGAATCTAAATAATTTTTTTACTTCTCATGTTGCAATTAACATTGCTGAAGATCAAGTTAAAGCTAACCAGCACCGAGTAACAGCATTCAACCTTTAAAGAGGTATATATGAAGTACTTACGAGGAGAGCAAGCGTAGGACTACGAGGTGAAAAATTTTTATACTGTTACTTTAGCTGAAAGAAAATATTCTTGTGAAAAGTGGAGCATGTACAAATATCCATGTTCGCACGTTTTAGCTGTGTGTCAAGAAATTGCTGTACATTTTAGTAATTTTGTGGATGATGTATATATAATTACAGCATATATGAATGCTTGGAGCGGTGACTTTAATCCATTACCACATGAAGATTATTGGATGCATACATGTATATTCAAATGTATTCCTGATCATCATCGTTTGAGACCCAAGTAGAAAGATAGACCAAAGTCAACAAGACTACGAAATGAGATGGATGATAGGCAAATAAGAAGTAAGAACCACTGTGGCATTTGTAAGGAATAGGGTCATGACCGCCGTCACTGTCCTAAGATACTTCAACACACTTCAACTTCAAGCAGTGAAAGAAATTAAAGGCTTCGAAGATATATTTTCGTCATTGTTTTATGTATTTCTGTGAGATTGTATTTGAATATACGTGTTTAATATCCTGAGATGTACTGAATTTTGTGTTTAAGTTGTATTGTATGATAATATTATGTTTAAAATATATTTCTCATAAAATGAATGGCTATCATATCATATTTTTATTTTTTAATATACTTGTGATAATATCATTATTTTAGATTCATTAGCGTATTATGGCTTACGATCCGCGGTATCCCAGTCCTCGAGACAGCAGTATTCTTACATTACAGGAGCACCATCGATCACAGACTATTTTAGATGGCGGCGTAAGCATTTCAATCCTATTTACTATTTAAATTTTTTTTGAAAAGTCATATACATTATCTAATTATTATATTTTATTGCAGAAACTCAGACACCTTCGTCTACGATGATTGATGCTGACTTCTGGAGGACAGAGGACATCCCACATAGAGTGCTGGATTATTTACGATATCTTGGATTCTATGGAGTATATCGGATCAGTGTATATAGATGGACATTGGTCTTATTACTGCTTTGCTTGAGAGATGACATCCAGAGAACACACATTTCATCTTCATTTGGTGAGGCGACCATCACTTTACAGGATGTTAGCATCCTTACCGGACTACCAGTTGATGGCGATCTAGTTACCGAGTTGATCCCACACTTACCATTCTGAAGTGGCAGGCTTTGTGCTTGCGATTGCTAGGGTTTGAGCCCGATGCACACTTTTTCGATTATTCACGACTCAGGATTGAGTGTTTGGATGATCGTTATCAACATTTTCATATTGTGGATGATGCACCAGAGGAGATGGTGCAGCAATATATTAGGGGTCAGGTGCTGCGATTGTTAGGTGGTGTTCTGTTACCCGATACTTCATCGAATAAGATGAAGTTGATATTTTTGTCATTATTAGAGGATTTAGACTTCGCTCGTAGACTCAGTTGGGGCAGTGCAGTACTAGCTTGCCTGTATAGAGCTATGTGTCGGGGTTCTTATGCTGATCAGAGCGAGATTGATGGTTATCTTGTATTATTACAGGTATGTGAATTAAAAATTTTTATTTTTAATATTCAATTATATTTCAATATTGGGTATATTATGTATGATTTTTTTAAAATTTGCAGATTTGGGTATGGGAGCGTATGCCGACTATCAGTCCATTACGACGACAGTTGCTCGAGATGCCATCAAAGCAGCATGATCCTGATATTTCATTCAGACTGGACGGACCATTGGGATATAGGTATAAAAATATTATTTTTTTTATTTGAAACTTATTATTTTAAATTCGATAAAATTTATTTAACATGAGTAGATTGTGAAACAGATGGAACATTGCATTCAACGTTCATCACATATCGACGAGAGTGGCACGGATTTATAGGTGCCAGTTGGATACATTAGTTGATATATATAGATGGATAAATTCTGAATTTTTTATAAATATCATTTTACAGTATTCATAATCTATTAAAATTTTTGCTTACTAATTTTTTTTATTTTAACTCTATCATTTTTGTGGGAGCCATATACAGATGAGATATTGGCTATATTGCCGCAGATGTGTACAGTTGGATATGACATATGGACTGCTAGGGTGCCACTTATTTATTTTGATGTGGTAGAGTGGCATCTTTCCGATTGTGTCCTGCGGCAGTTTGGTCAGATTCAGGGTATCCCAGAGCAGTTTGATACCAGCTAGGGACTTCATCGTATTGATCGACGAGGGAGAGCTCATATTGACTGGCATATCAGACATGCAGAGTACATCGATATTTGGGATGCACGTCGAGATCACATTGTTCATAGTGATCTCATTTTGAGAGATCGTTCATATATCGATGACTACATGGCTTGATTTTTTAGCATTACAGTGTGAGTCATTGGACAGCCTCGGTATGCAGTTTTCGGATACGAGAGTGAGAGTTCTGCTGTGCATTTTTTGGTAAGACTATGAAAATTAGTTTATGTTATTTGTGTTATATTTTTATTTTATATTTGACAGTATATTGACTGTTTTATTTTTATTTTGTAGACTGATTCTATGTCGGATCTTGTGTTGGACGCTCGTCGTGCTTTATCTACGACTGATGAGGACGAACGGATTCGATACTGCGTGAGATAGAGAGAACAAGTTTCGAAATATTGGTGGTGATTGATGTTGATCCATATAGCTGTGCGCCTTGGTATGGAGCAGCCGATACGCCAGATATAAGATATACGCCGTCACCATATGTTTCACATATGTCATCACTACATATTCCGCAGATGTCATCACTAGATGCTGCACAGATGCCACCACCTTTTATCCACAGATGGCAGCACCTTCTTCTTTCTACATCCCCCATATGACATCACCGGATACCAGTTGGCCACATGAGTATGATAATTTTTTTCAGGCCCATCCGTGTATCCAGATGAGAGGGTTGAGCGGGTCGCTCAGTCTGTAGATGATCCGACAGCATCCGTTATTCCTGAGCAGCATGACCAGCAGACCTCCTCCACTGATATAGGGGAGGAGCCATCACAGTAGGAGCAGAAGCAGCCGTTGAGGACCTTCTGAGAAGGTCCAAGCGACACGGGCACCACGACGTCCTTGTGGGACTTAATTTTTTTTAGATTTGTACTTAGTATTTTTAAATTTTTATTGTACTATTTTTTGTATGCTTGACATTTTTATTCTATTTAATATTATTAATTATTGATTTTATTTTATATTATTTAATTTCAAATGATCGAATATTATGCTTTTGGATATGGTTACACATACTCTAATATGTCTCAGAACATTAAGAGAGAAAAAATTATGCTAAAAGGACTATAGAATTATAATGTAAATAATAATAGTATATCGGATAATTTAATTATGAGATGAATCAGACCGCACTGGTATGTCTCGATTTGGTATGGACACAAACAGCTACGTACGGTGCAGTATTGAAAAAAATTTTGAATTAAAATTTTTATTTTTTTAAATTTAAAATTATAATTTTTATTTTTTTTTCATTTTTTGATATTTTTTTTTTATGATATTTTTTATTTTTTTAACCCCATAATTTTTTTGGGATATTTTTTTAAAAAAATTAATTTTAAATGAAAAAATAATTTAAATTTATATTTTTTATTTGAGTTAACATTTGAATTTTTATTTTTTTCTCATTTTTTACTTCTTTGTTTGGAATATTTTTTTAAAAAAATAATTTGAAATGGAAAAGTAATTTGAAATGATATTTTTTATTTTAATTAAAATTAAAAATTTTATTTTTTTAAATTAAAAATTATAATTTTTTTTTTCATTTTTTAAATATTTTGCTCTTTTATGGTATTTTTTTTATTTTTTATTTTTTTGACATATTTTTTTAAAAAATTAATTTGAAATGGGGAAAGTAATTTGAAATGATGGTTTTTATTTGAATTAAAATTAAAATTTTTATTTATTTAAATTAAAATTATAATTTTTATTTGGCTCTCATTTTTTCTTATTTTTTTATGATATTTTTTTTAATTTTTAAGATTTTTTTTGAATATTTTTTTAAAAAAATAATTTTAAATGGATAAAATAATTTAAAATTATCTTTTTTATTTGAATTAAAATTAAAATTTTTATTCTTTAAAATTTATTCAAAATTATAATTTTTATTTTTTTATTTTTTTCTTCTTTTATTATATTTTTTTAAAAAAATTAATTTGAAAAGGAGATTGTAATTTGAAATGATGATTTTTATTTAATTAAAATTAAAATTTTTATTTTCTTAAATTTTAGAATTATAATTTCTATTTCTTTTCGATTTTTTTAATGGTATTTTTAATTTTTTTTTACAACAATTTTTTTTCAGATATTTTTTTAAAAAGATAATTTGAAATGGAGATACTAATTTTAAATGATAATTTTTATTTTTATCAAAATTAAAATTTTATTTTTTTATAAATTTATTTTTTTTATTTTTTATCATTTTTTCTTTTTTTTGGGGGAAAAATAAAAAACATCAAATAATATGGTGTTTTTAAAAACGCCATATTATTTGGGGTTTTTAATTTTTATTTTTATTTTTTTTTGATGTGGTCTACGTGAAAAATAGGGGGTGATGTGGCGATGATAAAATATCATTCAAAATGATGTTTTACCGATTTTGCATGAGATAGATAAATTAAGGATCAGATTATTTAAATAAATAATTTTTTTTTATATTAATTAGTAAAGGACTGTTGGTGCAAAAATCCGCTTGCGCCGGAGAAGCTGGAGTCGGGGAAGCCGCGGTCGCCGCCGGACCTACAAGGAAGTCTAAACCGGAGGTGGGTTGCTCCGGCAAGACCCTCCGACGCTTAAGTCAGTTTTCTGCCTCAACAAGAATGGAGTGCTCGAACGGAGAATTTAGTAGAGTTTTGAGATAAGGAAGAATGAGCTTAAAAAAATAGCGTATCTGGATCTTCCTTTTTATAGGCGGAGGAGGCAACGGGTTGATGGCGACGTTTGTAACCGCCTGGTAGTGGGCCGCCCACGGTCAGGGGAATTGATTGCGGAAGTTAGTGGAGCAGACACATGGCCATCACCTCAGCCCGCCACGTGGAGTCTGTTCCGGGGGTGGAGCAGCGTCCGTTGTCAGCGGGTAGGAGAATCGCGTGGTATCCGTCGCAGGAGGTGGAGCAGGTTCGTGGCCGTCACTGTGGCCTGCCAGGGGATAGTGGAGCTATACGGAGTCCGCCACAGGAAGTGGAGCAGGGCGGCTATGGTTACTGCGGCCTGTCAGGGAATGATGGTACTGCGCGGAGTCTGCCACAGGAAGTGGAGCAGGGTCGTGGCCGTTTTGAGGGCCTGTCAGGGGGCGCGGATCTGTCGATTGAAGCTCGGCAACGGCTGGAGCCCGGCTTCTGTTGGGGTCCGGGTAAGGTCCTCCTGGCGGTAGGGGTCGTGAGCAGAGCCCGACTCCCGGGGGAGTCCGGGCGGAGCTGCGCTGATGTCGTCGGCGGAGCCCGGCTCCCGTAGGAGTCCGGGAGGAGCTGCATTCACTGTCGGCGGTGGAGCCCGGCTCCCGTAGGAGTCCGGGCGGAGCTGCACTGCAATCAAAGTTAAGGGAGAAGTCCGGCTCTGGTAGGAGTCCGGATGGAGCTTACCACCAGTTGATACTGAGAGCGGAGCCCGGCTCCCGTAGGAGTCCGGGCGGAGCTGTTCTGATGTTGGCGGCGGAGTCCGGCTCCCGTAGGAGTCCGGGCGGAGCTGCGCTGATGTCGTCGGTGGAGCTCGGCTCCCGTAGGAGTCCGGGCGGAGCTGCACTTGCTGTCGGCGGTGGAGCCCGGCTCCCGTAGGAGTCCGGACTGCCTGATGTCGTCGTGGAGCCGCTCCCGTAGGAGTCCGGGCGGAGCTGCACTTGCTGTCGGCGGTGGAGCCGGCTCCGTAGGAGTCCGGACGGAGCTGGCTGATGTCGGTGGAGCCGGCTCCCGTAGGAGTCCGGGCGGAGCTGCGCTGATGTCGTCGGTGGAGTCGGCTGTAGGAGTCGGGCGGAGCTGCATTGCTATCGGCGGTGGAGCCGACTCTACGGAGCCGGCGGAGCTGCACTTGCTGATGTTGATTCTGTTGAGTTCTTTTTTTATATCAACAGGACTCATTCACATAGGCCCTTCCACTGACTAAAATATTGGGCCACCAATTATTGTGCATGGAAATGATCGGCGTGGATGAGCCCACAGTTCTATGTGAGACACGACATCTCCTTTACAAAAAGTAGAGGATGCCTTCAATTCGATCCCAATTCCTAAACGATTTGCCTTTTAAAGCTCACTTTAGATCTTCCACACCATTCAGTTTTATAGTTGTTGCTAATGGATGAAAATATAAATTAAGTTGGAAGATCCGTCACTCCAATTATTTCCTTCGTTCATTTGTACATTACCAGTGGTGACTGCATTTGGTACGCTGCTTTGGTTTTAGAACCCCATACCTGGTATGAGGTCATTGTGATAACTTTGTGCTTCCTGTCCCCTCAATTCTTCTCCTTTCCTTTGGCCTTCTTGGATGTGGAAAGAGTGGAGTTTTATAATTTGATTGCATGTAAAGCTCTATGCTACGTTTCTGTTGGCCTACTGGCAGTTTGCAGCAGTATTTGAGTCGGTGGTCTACGATGGCTGCATGGCTGTGACCAGCTTGTTATCGTACACTGATATTTTGTCGCATGTCCTCGTGAAAGACAAATTTTGCTGATATTTAGGCCTGGGATGCCCCTCCAATCTTTGCAAGACATGACCACCACAAGACAAATGAGGCTGCAAGCTAGACAGCCTCCTTCGTTACCGAGTACTGTGGTGAGATGTTGAGGGCTGGCTCTGCACCTGCTCGAAGGCCTTCAGAGATATTTTGTTTTTTGGACTTTCTTAGATGTATTCATTATAGGATGGTATGAATTATGAGTCTTAAAAAAAAAAAAAAAAAAAAAAAAACTTTGAAAATTATATAATTTTATGTAACTTTGAATAAACTTTTAGTGATGCGTTAACTCTAAAAGCCACAATGCTGTGATATTTTTCCTTTAGTTTAGGTGAATAATAAATTTCAAGCACTCATCTAGGTTGAGGCACAAAGAAATGCAAATTCTTATGACCCATCTTATAATGTTCATATTTTCATAGTTGTAATACTAACTAAGATAATGGAATTCATTCTAGTAATCGGTGATAGTTTGTTAAGTTGCTTGCCACGTAGTTCGTCTCTAAAAAAATAATGTTAATGATGTCTTGAACCATTGATGCTTCAAAATGTTCTTAGGGCATAAATTCTATCAGAAGCTTCACAGAAAGAAAAGAGAGAAACTACCAAGCAATTTCTATTTATTGTGACCATGAAAATAGCTTGGTGGAATCAATTGAAGTCCTAATGGGAGGTTCAACTGGCAAAAAAATATACTTTTTTCCCTTATAGGTGCAAAATTTTTTCTTATGGGCTAAGGCATGGCGACAAAGAACCGAACTAGATGCAGCCAGTGGCATATAGCCAAAGCGTCAAAAAAAGACTAAGGTCAAAGTGAAAGTTGGGAACATTATATTCTTTAACCATTAGCAGGATGCTATCTTTCTACCTGGCTGCACCAGCTTTCCAGCTTACCTTTAAGAATCTTCTATTCGATCAAATCTCAGCAAAGTATGGATGGAAAAAAAGCTTAGAGGAGAACATGTACACATTGGCGGCTGGAAATCGAGAGCATCCGCTTTGTTTGGAGGATGAGTTCATGGTAGACCACTTTCCCTATGAATAATTACTTCACAGTTTAACATATCCCCATGCTCTGCCACGTTAAATATTTATTTGTGATAGCAGAAACAGAATTTAATTACAGCAGTAAATCATTTAATTACAAAGTATTTATGTACATGAATTTGTATTTGCACTGCAATTTAATGACTTCTACCCCATCTTAGGATGGTGGTTGTATTCTCATTGTCAAAGCTAGCTTAAAATATGCATCAACAACACTTGCTTCAAATTTAGTTAATAGTCATCGGCATTATAATAAATTCTAAGATTTGTAGGCAGATACAGCTTGAGTAACAAATGAAGTACTGCCAAGCAAGTGTGACATTGTATATCTCGGTTTACGACATTGCCACACCAGCAAGGCAAAAGCTTAGATTGTTAAATGAATGGTTTTATATGATTAATAACAACCCTAGATACAACTTTGAAAAGTCTATAAGTAGACTTTTTAATAGAGATCTTATTCCTGCTTTATTTGAAGAGTTTAAAGAGTAGATACATCCTTTTAAGTAAAAGAAATTCACTATTCTGTGAAAAGGTTAGTGTGAGAGCATCCTGAGTATAAGACACTATGATATTTCATTGAGGATTCATTTGGCTCTTGGAAAGAATTTTTTTTTTTAGGAAATAATTTTTTTGAAAGTTACTTCTTAAAAAGTTACTTCCTAGCTAGGAATAAGATTTTAATATGTTTGGTTGACTATAAGAAGATGACTTATTATAAAGTAGCTTATGTTTGGATGAGCACATATTTTTTTTAAGAGAACTGTGTAAAATACCTATTATACCTTTATTAGATATAAAATCATACATTCTACTCATAAACTTTATATAAATATAAATATTATATTTAGATTAATATAAATATAACATTAGACTATAATAATTTATTGTGTTAATATAATACTAATATATTAATATTATATTAATATAATATAAATATTTTAATATAATAAATTTATTAATATAGATATAAATATAATATTATATTAATATAAATATTATATTAATATTAAAATATAATAAATATTAATATTATATTTATATAAATATTAGGATAATATTAATATAATATTATATTACAATTCAGTATTTCATCCTAACCATCTATTGATATTTTACTAAATTTTATCTATGGATCTTAAAAGGATATTTTAGGAAAGAAAAAAATATCACCACTTCTCATGTCACGAAAGTGTCAAAATCCATCTTCTCCATGGTTTCCACTTCCATAAAATGTAAGAAGTGACTTTCTATGAAAAGTATTTTTTTCACTTTCTCTTCTCTTAAAATTTTAATGAAACAAGAGGTTCTTTTTCTACTTCTTAGAAAATATCTTTTTTTTCTTCACTTTTCGTCAACCAAATGAGCCTGAGAGATTTAGAGGAAGAGAGATTTCTCGTGGACGCAGCTCCGTTTCAAATTCAACCACACCCTTGAGATTATAGTTTTCTATATATCCAACTTTCCAGCTGTTCTTAAGTAGCGCAGCAGACAGCATATTTAATGAAGCATCACAATGACAATTTCTCCTCTTTTTTAATTAATAATAGCATGCAACAGGCTTTTCGGGTCATTTATTTCATCAAATGCATGCAGGGCTGTCATTACAGCATCAGTCCGAGAAAAAAACTAGGTTACTTGAGAACATTATTATTATTATTATTATTTGAGATAGAGGTTACTCGATAACTTGATCACATATCTCTGACACCTGTCACGATGACCAACGAAAAAGCCATTTTGTGGTGTTTCACTTGGAGAGTATCACCTCCAATCACAGTCTAATCACTCATTTTTTAAGTCTTCTAAGAGGAAACCTTTAACATGCATGCTTCCAATTAAAGAGAAACAAGTAAGTGACAACCTAGTCAAAACTATCATAGCCACTAGTCACACCTCCATTTGTTCCATGATGCAGTTGGCCCTCTTAGATGGCTAAACGTGGCAGGCCAAAAACATCTCCTTGGTGATGGACCGCACCAACTTTTGCCTTCTTCCAAGGGAGAGGACAGTCGTTTTCAATGAATTTTCCAATGAGTGCCGACTTCTCCCAAGTCCCAAAGCTTTCTTGCACCTCAAGGCCTGAGCTTCTCCGCTCTTACGTACGCACGACACCATTTATATTATTTTGGAGGTTAAGAGTCCCAACAAAGAGCACACGAGTACACTGTTGTTTCCTTTTGGGACTCCTACAGCAGCTCCTTTTTTTTATTTTTTGTGGACTAACTTGCTTTTTTGAATTTCGATCCTTGGGCGGTGAGATCCTTTGGGTTGGTCACATGCCATCCACGGGCCTATAAATGAAGGGGCTCGGGTGAATCTTAGTTGCACTGAAGGAAGAAGGAGAGAGAGAGGTGTAAGGAAAGGTATCCAAGGAAGCCTCTCGATCTTTTAGCTTCTGGAAGAACCCCAGAGAGCTCTATAAATTCTTCGCTCCATTTCATAGTTTTTCTCATACAGCAAACCTTGTTAAGGTTCTCTCCGTTTCTCTTCTTTCCTCTAATATTCTCTTCGATCGCCCTTCTTTTCTTTGCTTTTCTCTGTCTTTGATCACATCAACAGCCTTGTTTATCTCTGGTTTGCTTGCCCATTTCAAGGAAAAGCTGTGACTGGTCTTTTCCCACGACCTTTTTTTGACACCAGCCTGCCTTGCTATTTAATCTTTTCCCAGACCTAAATCCAATAATCCACAGAGCTTACATTGAACCACTCTGCCTTATAGTTTGTAGGCACCTCTATCCTTCTATTCTACTAGTTATCTTCCTTAATTATTTCCATCTAAAAGGATCACCATGGGAGGCGCTTTAGAATACTTCGCAGGCTTATTGGCCGGTAGCCGCAGGCGCAAGAAGAGGAAACAGTTCCAGACTGTGGAGCTCAAGGTCAGGATGGATTGTGAGGGCTGTGAGCGCAAAGTTAAGAAGGCACTCTCCTCAATGAAAGGTATCTGCTCCTCTCCTCTTCTTCTACTGGATGCTAGGATCTTGTCACAGAACTCATGTTCTAATATTCTCTCTTCCTTGCAACCTTTGCAGGAGTTCAATCAGTGGACGTGAACAGGAAGCAGAACAAGGTGACCGTGACTGGCTACGTTGAGCAACACAAAGTCCTGAAGAAGGCCAGGTCCACAGGCAAAAAGGCAGAGATATGGCCTTATATTCCTTACAACCTGGTCATGCACCCATATGCTGCCCAGGCCTATGACAAGAAGGCACCTCCTGGCTATGTGAGGAATGTGGAGGCCATCACCATCTCCAGCCAACCATATAGGCAGGAGGACCAGCTCACCAACTTGTTCAGTGATGAGAACCCAAATGCCTGCTCCATTATGTGAAGGAATTCTTCTTTCCCATCATTCCAGGGGCCTCAGCTGACCACTTTCAGTTTCCCCTACCTTTATCAAGCGAAGAAAAAAAAAAAACAGTTGTATTTATTTGCCTCTATCTATCAAAGTTTAAGAGGTTTGGATTGGAAGGGGTGTAGCTTTGCAGTAAACAAGTGTTGGTGTCTCATCCCTTTTTTTTGGTGTCATGTATGATGGGAAGGTCGGTGTCTTATTTTTGTTTTCTGGTGTCATGTATGATGGGAAGCAGTGTGAACTACTGAAACTAAGCAACAGTCTCACTCTTGGGACCAGTTGGAAATGAGGTGTGGGTTGTTATGGAACAGCTACAGGTTATCTACTTTGTTCTCCTTTTGTATAAGGTTTCAGTTTCTTTTTTTCCCTGAATTGTTTCTTATTGGGTGATGATGCTTCATTGACATCTGTGCAGAACTTCCTGTTCACATGTCTGGATGCATATCTTAAGGTTCACAACAATCAGAAATAAAAGAAAACTGCTGCCTGCCAGACAAACATAGAAACAGAAAGGGGTGCAGGTGGACCCAGGGGACAGGTGGAGATCAGAGCCTAAATTTAAAAAAGATCACCTTTGATTAAATTAAATTTAATACAGGACATCTTCCGTATGACCCCTGTACAAGTACTATCATATGAACCACTCTTTGATGATCATTATACTTACAAGTGCGATTATTATTTATTTATTTTATTTAATAAAATAGATGTTCGTACAATTATAATACGAATACATCTTAAAAAATTAGAAATCTCCCAAAAGATCAAAAAACATCTTTCATATTTATCCATACAATCTTTTCAATACACTCAACCACGTAGAAAATCATTCAGTCAGTAGTATTATTGGTCTCACAGTAGACATGACATATATCGACAGATGTGTAAATCTTCACCACCCATCAAATGCATGCAGTAATAAATGTGCATTAATCTTTGATGAATATCTTCGAAGTCAGGCAATTATGATAGCCGAATCCTCTTCTGCACCGGCCTTTCTTCCTCCAATTTTGGCTCTTAATGGGTTATGGAATCCGAGGGATATCGAACAGACTGGGTTGCTAGATTCAAACAGCATGTGCATCGGAATGCTGGATTTGACTAAAGAAGCATTTGATGCGGTAGTTGCATATAAACTTCTTCATTCATTGTCCTGTGCCATTTCAAACTAGTAGTTCGACACCTTAGAATAACAAATAGAAAACAAGGAGATTGGTTTTTTCTCTTGAAGCTCCAATCTTGAAATCTCTTGAAAGAACCTGTGCAGCATTAAAGTTCAATGTTTCCATCTGAGAAAAGACCATTATAACAGACCTTGTTTGTGCTAGGAGTGAGGTGCAGAAAGATGTAATCAAAAATTTCCAAAAGTTTGCCGCCCAAAGCTTCCCACTTCTAATAATAATAAAGAAAGGAAAGGGTTAGGAAGGTTCTCTTTTAATTTGTAATCAGTTTTTTTGAGGATAATGTGTAATCAGTTTTGTAAGAACTAAAATGAGTTTTGAGGGCAACTCATGAGGGTACACTTTTCACTTATGATATGGTTTGACTGCTCTCTCTCTCTCTCTCACAAAAAAAAAAAAAAAGGAAAACCAAAAGAAAAAGAAAAGGAAGAAGACCCGGTTTGACTGCTGAGCCATCTCTTAACGTCCAATACTGGAAACAAAAAATTTTCCAGACATCAAATTTTTAGGGTTGTTTGCATAAATATTAATTATGAGGGGCTTATATGTAATAGGAAGATCTGTTTTAGGGTCCAAGTGCAAAGTGGTCTTTTTCACTACATTTCTTTATTTTAGGTCATTATATCATGACTGCTGCCAGATTAGAAACAGCTAGCATGAACTACTCAAACCCAACCAGCTAAAATGACCATTAGGTTCCAGCATGAAGCCTCCTCTTTTCCACCCACAAGTTCCTTAGAAAAGCATGGATACAACATAAAATATAAGAATCCAATAGCTCTACACATACATACAAGATGGATCTCAGGATTCAGATGATAGAAAAGGAGAGAATAGTGCTGATTCTTCTGCCTGTACTAGGTAGCAAGAATTTAATTCTGACATGAAAATTTTGTGCTTCTCAGTAACACACATGGCAGTAAGTACTGATTGTTATGTTCAAACCATCCATTGTTCAAGCATCAAGTAGTCCTCTGCTTTTCAGACAGTGGTTCTCACTCTGCTTTCGAACTGTCAGCATCAGCAATGATGTGCTGCAAGGGTTCTTAAGTGTGAGTCATGATCATAAATAAAGTCTGACATGGAAAAACCCTAAGGAAAAATTCAGAATTTGAAAATCTCACTGTTTAATCATTGATGTGATCTCTTTCTCACTGTTTAATCATTGATGTGATCTCTTCGTCCACCGAATGCCGCAAGCTTATCAATGGTGATGTTCACTTGTAGATTCCGACAAAAAGAATGTCATAGAGAAGTGTTGAATTACCTGGGATGTTGCAGTCTCCTGTTGAAAATGAGTCTTCAATTTAATTTAGAGCTCAGATTGATAGAAATTTCTGGTTTCAGACGTTACACTGTCATGTTATTTGTCTAAGAACTACTACAACATGTAGAATGTAAGAGAGCTTCTAAATTATGTAGCTTTTGATATTCATCAATATCTAAATCAGGTTGCAACGAACATGCCTTGGCAATCCTTCAGAACAAAGAACATGAAGGCAAAACAATACTTTTAAGATCATGTCAACCCTAGCCCCCATCCCCCCAACAAAAAAAAAAAGGGCAAGACTTAAGAGTGAATTTTGATAAAAAAAAGTATGATTTAGGCAGTGATAATGTCTGGATTAGGATAAGAAAGCTATTTATGACTGCTGAAAAGAACTACAAACAGGCCAACCGGCCTTGGTTCAATTGGCATCCCTCTCCAGTTGGAAGAGGTCTATGCTTGAAACAGTTGGTGACATCTCCATTGCATTTCTCGAGAAAAGAATTATGTACAACAGTTGAAGCATTAATCTATGAAGTCTAAGTTCATATAAAATAGGCAGATTTAAAATACTATAACAATGTGGCGAACTTTATTGGAAGAAAGCAAACAAAGATATTAAAACAAAAGGGTTGATAAATACTTGTAGCTGACCTGAAAAGCAACCAACTGGTTCAGGACCATATCCCAACTTTGGCGGTATGAGAAGTTTGCGTTTTCCCCCTGTCAAAGTTTGGAGACAATTGTATAACTTAAGTGAGACTACCACACAAATATGCATCTAACAATTCATTGGTTGAAATCGTACCAACAAGCATTGGAGGTACACCACCACCACCTAAAATCCCCTGATCCAATCCTGGTAAGACCTGCACACAGAAATGAAACTGAGCAATACTGCAAAAGAAATCTAATATCATGGCAGTTTGGTGTCAAAAATCAAGAAAAAAAAAATGAAGGTGCACCTTTTCCCATTAGTATTGTGCATGTTCAGGATGTTTAATAATAAAAACAATATCAGCATGCTTTCATAATTCTCAGGAAGCAATGATAGTCATGAGCCTTACTTTTTTACCCTTCCTTTACTATCTAAAGTAACTTATTCTGTTTGTCTATTAGGAATAAGTTTTTGTGCCGCCATTTGTTATGTCTTCCAACTTCCAAGCACAAGACCATCATGAAATAAATAATGACATATGCGCTTGCTTGTCTTTAGGATGTCACATGTAGATAAAGGCCAATAGAATATGGAATATCAGGCAGATTTTACCTTCTATATCTTGCTTGTTAATTTTACTTTCAATCAAGGTCTACAATACTAGAACCAGCACCCATGCTGATAGGCCGACAGTATGGTACAGTATGATACCATGCCATGCCATTCTAGCCCGTGCCGACGAAGGAAAATAAAAAAGGGAGGGGGATAGGGAGAAGGAGAGAGAGGTAAAAAGAGAGAGGGAGGAAGGGAGGATGAGAAAGGGAGAGGGAGGGAGAGAAAGAGAGGGCTTTCGAGCCCCCTCTCCTCTAGTGCTATGTAACAGGAGCTTCACCCTTGCTACGCCTAGAGAGGGAGGGGGAGAGGCAGAGGGGGCCAGGAGGTCCTTTTTTATTTTTTGAAGACTTAAGTGAGGTCAGCCGGGCTTGCCGACATCACTTAAGGATTTGTAAAAAAAAAAAAAAAAAAAAGGACCTTTCTTATTTTTTGAATCTAGAAGTGGAGTTGGCAAGCCCTGCCAACCCCTCCCTCCCTCCCTCTCTCTCTTCCTCTTTCTTTCTTCCTCTCCCCCTCACTCGCTAATTTCTCGAACTGAGTGGCCGGAACCATGCTGGTCCACCCCCCCGGTACACCCAAACCAGGCAGTTCATGGCAGTACAGCATACCATTTTAATAGCCATAGTCGTGAGTTGTGACACGTGCTTCGTAATTTGTTATCAAAGCATAATAGTTAAAGGAATTGGCTTTAAAGCTCTTGGACTCAATTTTAAGAGAATGTGATCATCCATTCCCGATGCTACCATGAACTTGTCAAACACAATAATTTGGTGATAACTTGTAAATTTAGAGATGGTAGAGGAATGCAGCCCATCCAGCCTATAACAGCACAAAACCTAATAAGCTTGGTGCAATAAATACTACATTGTCAGTTTTGGTGTTGTTTTAGAAAACAGAAAAAATTAACAAAAAAGTAATTTCTACAGCTTTTAAAAGATACATCGTGTTAATAACATGCTATATATATGAGACTTAAAACAATTCTTAGTCACATTAACCTTAAATCAAAACGATTGTCATAACTTAAAAGCTTTATTCAACTATTTGGTTCTGCTTTCTTGATAGTTCTTCTCATGAAATTCCACAGATTTGATATGACAAGTTTTCTTATTTAAAACAATATCCTTTTCCACTAAAACTTCAAACAATCCATCCCAAATTGCTATGGGCTGAGAAAAATTTCCAATATCTTCTGTATTGTAGAATTGTAAAAATATTGTATTTAATCCAGGCCAATTCTGTTCCATTGATTTGCCTAACCAATGAGAGAAATTGAGTTGTATCAGAGCAAGTTCCAGCTCACAATCAAATGATATAATCATACACAAAAGTTGAAATCTTTATTTCTACTATCATGTTCTAATGATGCAAGGCAATGCAGTTTAACTTTAATTTTAATTCCACTTGATGACATCATTAATAAATGGCAGGCCTACTCTATGTACAGTTTTCATAACCAAACAGCTCCCACATCATTATATCTCATAAACCATGAAAAAATTGCTTCTCTATTCTCAACAACACCAGCTCTTACATACACAAGCTCCAAGATAAGAATTCTTTTTTACAAGAAAAGTGTATGTGCATATAACCAGATATACAGAGATCCTATAAGTTTTGTGACAGCTTGTTTAATGAGCCTGCCTTAGCTGGAGAAATATTTCATTTCAGCATATGGAAAAACAAAAGATTTTATCTGGTCATTCTGTAAGCTCCAATGTATGGTCACGCATTGGTAAAACAATCAGCTATACGTGCAAATCCACGGACATATGGATTATTACTTGGTTATCATTCATATTTATTCTGACTGCCAAAATTGACATTAAATGTAATACTGTAATAAAAATTAAAAGATCATTATTACTAATAAAAGTACCTTGCCCACACCGATACGCAAAGTGAGTGGTCTCCCACGCTTATAGCTACTATCAAATACTGTACCATCATCAAATCTTGCAGTGTAATGAATCTGTAATAAGAATGAAAAAAGCAGTTGATAAAGGTTCCATGATACCAGACTGATAAACCATTCCTGCTCCAATAGCCCATTAGCGCACTAATGATGAGAATGTGATTGGAGCTGAAACTAAGGTACAGATCAAAGTTTTTGAATTTTATCCCATTAAGAATATTTCATTAGCATAAATATGGTAGAATTTTTTAGACATGAAGCAACAAGAAGTCTTACAATCCATAAAAGCCACCATTGGATTTGACAAACATTGCTTTTCTCATTAAGCCAAAGAGTAGCAAGTATTGGATTCATGCAATGGTACCAAAATATGACAACATACTTGGAATTTCATATGTACATTTTTTAGACTCAATGAAGAATACAAGAAGTACATCCATATGTATCAAATGAATTAATCCATATAAATATAAACAGATAATAGAATCATATAATTGATTTTTTGTCTCTCTCCTGAAACATAGAATCAAGTGGTTGCAACAAGTTATCTCAATTGTCTCTCTCTTTAACAAATCACAATGGGAATAAAAAAAGAAGGTCCAATTTGGATATGATTTCATTAATGTTTGTTCAGGTAGCAGTAATTTTTGTTACTTTTGTAAGTTGAAGAGAAACTCTCTCTGGTGGGCATATCCGAAATTTACAAGCCAACGTCAATGTGCTATGATCTCTGAAAAAAACGAGTTACTCATGCCAAATTGCCTATTGAAATGCTCCCTTTTTAATTAAGAAGAATAATGCAGTTCTTGTTCTCCCATTGAGCTCTGCTTCCTCAGTGACTTGTTCTCCCATTAACCCTCCATCACTTGTTGAAGTCAATTTCATATTTCATTTAGTCCACATTTCTTTTTCCATCTTCCATAACATAATTAGTACTTCATTCAGTGATACCCACAACTGGCTGACGAATTAGCGTGCCTTTGCCATAGTTACACCTCCATCTACACTACCTACAGACTTCAATAAGCTAAAGCCTAAAGAGACCAAAAAAAAAGGTGATTCTTCTCATATCCAGTAAATCCAAAACCTATAAAACCCTTTCACTCCAACTCCGATAAGAATCAGTGCTCATTTTTTATGCGCAAAAACTATCAAAAATGCAAACATAAATATTGTTAGGATTTGACGCCTCGAGATTCAGCCCACATTGAGCCCACAGTGAGGTTCGCGGCGAAAAACGGAGTCCAACGAGACCAAGATCACCTGAATCGGAGCTCGGATGGAGAAGATACGAGCTTTCGAAGATAGCACGAAAACCGAGGCGGCGGAGGACCGCCGGCGACCGGCGGCGGGCGGCAGCGGCGCGGCCGCAGGCGGCGGCGCGCGGGACGCGCGTCCCTGGCCCGCGTGGGACGCGGGACCCAGGCCCGGGCGGGACGCGGGACCCAGGCCCGCGCGGGACGCGCGTCCCAGGCCCAGGCCCGCGCGGGACGCGCGACCCAGGCCCAGGCCCGTGCGGGACGCGCGACCCAGCAGCCTGCTGGCCCATCCCCGGTCCACCGTGGACCGGGTGGTCCACGGCGCGGCCTGTGGACCGCGTGGACGCTTCCCACTCGTTTCTCGCGGTCCACGGCCCTATTCCGTGGACCGGAGCGCGATCTAAGGGTCCAGAGAGCTCCCGGTGTTGATCGGACGGCTTGGGACGTGATTTGGCTTGATTAAGGATTCCTAATCACCCTCTAACCTATGTTTAAGGCTTAAAAAGGCCTGAGACACAGCAGAGAACGAGAGGTTTTGGTTTCTCACCGCCGTACGAACCGTGGAGAGAGAGAGAGGCGAGGGCGCTGTGAGAGAAGGAGCAGGAGGCTCCTGGACAGCGGTCGCCAGGCTCTTCAGGGGTTCAGGGGGGTCTCCAAGAGAGAGAGAGCTTTTGTGAGGGAAACTTTATGTGAGAGAGAATTGGGTGTACAAGGGTTGAGGGTGAGGTCTCCTCTTGTAAAATTTTCTTTTCATAGTGAAGTTTGCATGCCCCGTGGAGGCGAGCCCTTTTGTGGCTGATCCACGTATTTTGATTGTTTTTCCTTTTGTTTTGTTTCTTCTTTCTTCCTGCTGCATCGCGTGGTACTGAAAGGATCTTGGGAGGTGGTGTCCTGGCCAGACATCCACCCAACAAGTGGTATCAGAGCAAGGCGGTACAAGGACGCAGATTGCAGTGGTGGTGAGCAAGACTGAAGATGGAGAAAACAGGAACAATCAGGATGGAGATCAACAAGTTTGATGGTAAGAGCAATTTCTCCTTGTGGCAGGCAAGGGTGAAAGACGTGCTCATCCAACAGGGGTTGATCGAAGCTCTCTTGTGCGATGAGAAACCGACCACCATGGAGGTGCAGGATTGGAAACGGCTACAGATGCAGGCGGTGAGTACCATCCGTATGTACCTGACGGATGAGGTGGTGATCCATGTGCTGAGCGAGACTTCCCCGACGGTGCTGTGGTCGAAGCTCGAGGAGTTGTACATGGCGAAGTCTCTCACCAACACACTTTTCCTCTGGAGGCAGTTTTACCAACTGCGGATGACTGAGGGACAGAGCGTGCAGGAGCATTTGAGCCACTTCCAGAAGATCCTCACCGACCTTCTCAGCGTTGGCGAGAACGTTGAGGAGAAGACCAGGGCGCTGGTTTTGCTGGCGTCGCTTCCTTCTTCGTACGAGTCCTTGGTGACTGCTCTTCTAGTGGGGAAGAGCACTATCAAGATGGACGAGGTCACCGCGGCGATACTCCAGAACGAGGTTCTCAGGAGGGAGAACCCAGCTTCGAGCTCAGGTGTCGATAGCTCAGCTTTGATGACTTCTGGAGGTGCAGGAGGCGGTAGACGGAGCGACAGGAGATCGCATCGAGGGCGGTCTAAGTCCAGGAGGGACTTGAGCAAAACCAGGTGTTACCGGTGTGAAGAGTTGGGGCATCTAGCCAGAGATTGCCCTCAACTGAAAAATCGGACGGTGGCTGCTGTAGCGACGGCCGGCAGTGATTCAGATGGAGATGTCCTGGAGATATCTGACGAGGTATCTACTTCTTCCCAGCAGTGGATATTAGATTCTGCATGCCTCTATCATGTGTGTTGCAGAGAGGAGCAGTTTGACTCCCTGGAGAACAGTGAGAGCACTGTATATCTGCCGAATGGATCGAGCTGTGCGATCAGAGGCATTGGGACGGTCAGCTGGAGGACACATGACGGTGCAGTGAGGAGATTGGGGGAGGTCCGATACATACCCGATTTCAGGCGGAATCTTATCTCACTTAGCAGACTGGATTCGAGAGGCTACAGGACGGTAGCTGGTGGAGGAATCCTGAGGGTGCTACGCGGCGATAGGATTGTGCTGGAGGGGAAGAAGGGGAGCAGAGGACATTATTACCTGGCAGGGAGCCCAGTGCGAGGTGGAGCATCGGGAGCCAGGTGGAGCCCAGAGCGAGGTGGAGCTCCAGGAGGCGGATCGGGCACGAGACAGGAGACTCGGGAGGACGAGAGGCGACGTCGCAAGGTAAGATTCCTATTGCCGCAGGATGATGCCCCGAGCAGGTCTCAGGTCAGGAGGAGCACAGCATACGACGGAGATGGGATCGAGCAGCCTGGCTCGACTCCCATGTTTGCCCATCCATGATCAGCAGGCGATTGCCCCAGGGCATGGGGGCGAGGAGATCCAGAAGCTCTCGGAGTTTGGAGGAGGCCGAATATCGAGTCGAGGTGGAGATTGTTAGGATTTGACGCCTCGAGATTCAGCCCACATTGAGCCCACAGTGAGGTTCGCGGCGAAAAACGGAGTCCAACGAGACCAAGATCACCTGAATCGGAGCTCGGATGGAGAAGATACGAGCTTTCGAAGATAGCACGAAAACCGAGGCGGCGGAGGACCGCCGGCGACCGGCGGCGGGCGGCAGCGGCGCGGCCGCAGGCGGCGGCGCGCGGGACGCGAGTCCCTGGCCCGCTGGCCCGCGTGGGACGCGGGACCCAGGCCCGGGCGGGACGCGGGACCCAGGCCCGCGCGGGACGCGCGTCCCAGGCCCAGGCCCGCGCGGGACGCGCGACCCAGGCCCAGGCCCGTGCGGGACGCGCGACCCAGCAGCCTGCTGGCCCATCCCCGGTCCATCGTGGACCGGGTGGTCCACGGCGCGGCCTGTGGACCGCGTGGACGCTTCCCACTCGTTTCTCGCGGTCCACGGCCCTATTCCGTGGACCGGAGCGCGATCTAAGGGTCCAGAGAGCTCCCGGTGTTGATCGGACGGCTTGGGACGTGATTTGGCTTGATTAAGGATTCCTAATCACCCTCTAACCTATGTTTAAGGCTTAAAAAGGCCTGAGACACAGCAGAGAACGAGAGGTTTTGGTTTCTCACCGCCGTACGAACCGTGGAGAGAGAGAGAGAGGCGAGGGCGCTGTGAGAGAAGGAGCAGGAGGCTCCTGGACAGCGGTCGCCAGGCTCTTCAGGGGTTCAGGGGGGTCTCCAAGAGAGAGAGAGCTTTTGTGAGGGAAACTTTATGTGAGAGAGAATTGGGTGTACAAGGGTTGAGGGTGAGGTCTCCTCTTGTAAAATTTTCTTTTCATAGTGAAGTTTGCATGCCCCGTGGAGGCGAGCCCTTTTGTGGCTGATCCACGTATTTTGATTGTTTTTCCTTTTGTTTTGTTTCTTCTTTCTTCCTGCTGCATCGCGTGGTACTGAAAGGATCTTGGGAAGTGGTGTCCTGGCCAGACATCCACCCAACAAATATAAAAAACAGTTGTTTTGTCGTCGATTTGAGAACTGCTTCACTAATCTCATATCACCATTGATTCGTAGTCCAGGAAAATAGAAGATGGGATAATAAAGGATAAGAGTTTTTGACTAACATTGATAAGCTCTCCCCGCGGAGGCTGGACACCGGTCCCGACTGCGACGTCGCAGTAGCCAAGGCCAGACTTTGCGAAGCTCATGTCACATAGGGGCTCCCCAACAGTGGCGTAGTACTCGATTCTCGTCGCCTTGGCATCCAGATCCACCGAAAACGACGCCAAAAGCCCAATTCCCACTTCGAACAGCCTCCTCCTGCACACAGGGATGGATCCCAGACCGGCGGTGGAAGAGGAGGCGGCCTCCCTCCTGAGTCCTGGCTAGAGAGAGAAGAAGATGAGAGGGGAAATGCAACGTTTTTAGCAAAGAAGGCAACGGGTTTGCTGGGTTTGGAAAGCGGGGATAGAAGGCGGGGGTTCGAGGCCGCAACGGATAGAGTGGAGATGGCCATGGCCGTTGGCTTCCCTTGCCTCATCTCCAACTCGTGGGCTCGGTGGCTTTAAAAGATTTTGAACTAATTCCGGCGATCCATTCGCCGGGAATAGTTAAACTTGCGAAAAGTTTTTTTTTTTTTTCCAAAAAAAAATAAAACAAAACAAAACAAAATAAACCCTCCGAGAGTACTGTGGACCACGGGAAAGGGAAGGAAGCCAAACCTGCGAGAGCGATGGCTCTGTCAAAGCTCCATTTCCATTATTGGGTTCCCAGAGAAGTGGATGCTGGGAAAGCATCTAATGTGGTTGCAGTCAAAAGGAGAAAGAACCCGAGGTGCCTACTTGATGGTTGCACTGTTGAATAAAATCTAGCAAGGCTTGATATAGGAGCAGGAAAATAGAGTGACATGTTCTCTTCATCAGCTTGACACTATCTGCAACAGTGCTAGCCCAATCGGCTCATGATCAGAAAATTAGCACAAGGCAGGCAGCTTCAACATAATTTCTAAATGAAAATTGATATCTGAGGATGCACCTTGATTTCCCAAATTCAGAAAATATCCTCTGTATCTAAATGGCTTAGGTTTTCGAGTCTATACACTTCCTATACCCATACTAATAAAAGTAGCCATTTTAATAGAGGACATAGCTTGAAACCTTGGATCCATGTAAACTTTAATTTTGTTTCCTCTTCTTATGTATCACTCCTCCATGCTGGCTTTACCAGCTAACTGGTCTACTAAGTAACATATTTGCTATAAATTGAGATTAGAGACATACCGATGACACCGTAGTTTTACTACAACAGAACAGGATGTTAGCGACGAAAAAAATTCAACGCTAATAATAGATTTTCGTCGCTAATAGTTATTAGCGACGAAATTATCGTTGTTAATATTTGGTCACAAATAATGATGTAGTTGATAATTTTTAACGATGAAAAAAAATTTCGTCGCCAATAATCGATATTACCGACGAAAAATTTTCATCGTTAAAAAAATTATTTTTTCAAAAACTATTTACGATAAAAAATTTTAGTTGTAAAAAAGATAATTTTCGACAAACTATTACATCGCTAATAAGAAAATAATTATTTACGATGAATAATATTCGTCACTATTAATTTAATTAAAAATTTTTATAAAAATTAAATTTTAAAAAAGTATTAACGACGTAAATTTTTCATCGCAAATATGATAATTTTCGATGTAAATTTTGTCACTAATAAATTATCAATTATTTATGACAAAAATCTTTTCGTCGCTATTAATTTAATTAAAAATTTTTATAAAAATTAAATTTAAAAAATATTAGTGACGTAAATTTTTCATCGCAAATAAGATAATTATCGACATAAATTTTCATCGCTAATAATTATTTATGATAAAAATATTTTCATCACTATTAATTTAATTAAAATTTTTATCAAATTAAAAAAAATATTAGTGACGTAAATTTTTCGTTGCAAATAAGATAATTTCTGACGTAAATTTTTGTCACTAATAATTATTTACGATGAAAATATTTTCATTGCTATTAATTTAATTAAAATTTTTTATAAAAATTAAAATTTAAAAAAATATTAGCAATGTAAATTTTTCATCGTAAATAAGATAATTTTTGATGTAAATTTTTATCTCTAATAAATATTTACGATGAAAATATTTTTATCGTTATTAATTTAATTAAAAAATTTTATAAAAATTAAATTTAAAAATATTAGCGACGTACATTTTACGTCGCAAGTATAGCAATTTTTGATGTAAATTTTTATCAATAATTATTTTTAATTATTTACGATAAAAATTTTTTATCGTTATTAATTTAATATAAAATTTTGATATTTTTAAATTTATTAAAAAAATTATTTACGTTCAATTTTTTATTGCTAATATATTTTTTGACGATCAATATTTTATCAAAAATAATTCTGTCGTTAATAATTTACACATACTTTTTTAAAAAATAATTTATAAATATATATATTTAATTTATATTTATAATATTTTTATAAATTAAAAATAAAAAATTTATATAAAAAATTTATAAATAAATTTTATCATTTATTATATTAAATTAAAATTATAAGAGATCTAAAATAAAAATAAAAAGCTACACAAATAGGCCATCAAGTGTCGGCATCTACAGAAGGAGAATAGGCTGGGAAAGGAGAGTGCTCGGATGAACTCGGACTGATCTGCTGCTGCCTCATCAGCTGTATCATCTGCTTCATCTGTTCTATCCGCTCCATCATTTGAATCTGAAGCTGTTGATACTCATCGATGCATGCAGTCAACTCATCAACTTGCTACTCAGCTTGTCTCTGCACCTCCGCTAGCCGAACATCGCAGGCAGCATGGATGTCAGTTCTGGATGAGCGTGAGGATGAGAGAGCAGTGATCCCATGTCTTAGATCCCTAATATAATAGGATCTCGTACCAAGTACCTGATCACAGATCTTATCATCTGTGGATACAATCGAGCCCTCAGAGATAAGCTGGGATCTGATGTCTATCATACGATCTGAAAAATTAAAGTTATAGCTATTTTAATTTCATACTGAAAATTAAACTGCGAATGAAAAAAATAATTAAAAAATTTACAAAAAGCTCCTGGCTCTCCATCGTCCACTCCCCTGACCGTCGCTGGTAGATTCGCTGGTAGATATCGATCCTACCAGAAAGCTCGCCACTATCTCCATCTCTCTGCAATTTGAGAATAATTAATTAAATTTTTTAAATAATTAGAGAGTTAAAATATAGTAATTAGAAATTACTTACCATCTGCTCTATGTGATGAGTGAATGACCTCCAACCCCACAATGAGATACGATCTGTCTAGCCCGATTCACGACGTTCTGGGCACATCTTCTTTGTACAGTTAGCAGTCAAATTAGTAGATAACAAATTGAATTTAAGAATAAATGATTCAATCATTAATCTCTAAGAGAAAAAAAGTTTGGATGTGTTACCTGATATACCGGATCCTCGTAATGCCAGCATATGAGAGTCCAATCATCCATAGTGATGCTGTCATAGGGCGCTGCCGCGCTGCTCCATCCTATGATCCTGTATCACCTGGTACCAATGCTGATGATGTGATGGCGATACTTCTTGAAACGTAAAGATAAATAAGCATCTACAGCTCACCGCACGCGATCCCTCAAAATTAATAATATTAAATACACTCTACCAATAAAAATATTAGAAGAATATCATGCTAGTTAAATATTCACAGTATAATTTATTTTATCTATAACTGGTGTAGAAAATTTTCTCTGAGTTGGTACAACGTGACGCCAATCGAAAAGCATTACAGCGCGTAGCTGCGGCATATGATGCCCAGCTCAGTCTGCCATAGCTGCACTATCTCCTAATGGGTCTGATGTAGCGGGTGATATCTCAATACGGAGATGCTGTCCCGGATGCTCGCATCTCAATGCTTTAGAGCGAGATTTTTCGATGGACCTCGTCCTTACCTCACTAATGGTAGAACTGATCTGAAATAATAATAAATAAATCATTAGTATGATAGCTATCTAAATAAAAAAAAATTAAATTTTATTATATAAAAATATAATAATATCACTCGATCCATCTCACTCGAACTCGCCTCACTTGGACTTTCACTAGGACCTGCCAGTGCAGGACCCTCTGACGATGGAGTGGTGTGGCAGTGAAAATCATGAAGGCATCTCAGTCTCCGAGGTAAACTGCGAATGCGAACGTCGTCGTCTATCTCTGATACCATACCTGTAATTTTTATATATAAATTAATATAATATTAACAATAATAATGAAAAATAAATTACATTCTAATGAATAGAATTACATCACATACATTATTGCAAGAAAGATTGATCAAAGAATATAGATTTACTCATTAATATTTGTATCTTTTCAATGTGTAGATCCTTCTCCGAATCAAATAATCAATATATGTGTCATTTCTATCTCGTATCATTTATGAACTGATCGTCACCCTCTGACTCATCAAAATTAAATACAAAATTAGTTTCAACTTCATTGGGCGGCAGATCAGCCTTATTCAAGGGAGCTGTTAAAGTTCTTCATTAACAAGAAGCTCGGCTAATATTTGTTCTTCCTTTGAAAAGCTTCTTCTTCATATAAATCCAATTTTCATCTATCTCTAATAGATTGGTATGTCATATACCTCTAGTGTTATTTATTGTACGATGTGTAATTATCTCGATACTTTAGATCCTTCAAATATATTACTTGTTTCGCTTGAGTTGCTAATATATACGGCTTATTCTGGTATCATGTTCGTGCAAAATTTATACTGATAAAGTGTGGATCGATATGAATATCGATCTTTTTATTGTTAATATCCCATCATTCACACTGAAACAAGAATACAGAATTACTGAATCCATACTTCAGTTCTATGATATCTATCAGTACATCATAATATTCAATCTCTTCTTCTCCTTCATATCCTATCGTAGCAATCCCACTATTCTGGATCCGTCATTGCATCTCAAATTTTCTTGTGTGAAATCTCATTTCTCCAATGATATAGGATGTGTAGTGGTTAACCCTTCGATCGAAATCACATGCTAAATCGTATAATTCATCAGTCGCACCATCTTCTTTATTGAAATACTTATATTTCATCTACATCAAAGTATAAAAAATTATATCGATTCAAATAATTATTTATATAATTATTAAAAATAACGTATTACTAGTGCAACTTACAAGATCACCAAATATTTTATAAATTTTTTCCTATATCGATCATCAGCATCCGTATTATTCTCTCGACATAGTATACTCTTATGGTTACTGCAAAAGTCATGATTTTTAACTTTACATCAACATGAAAAAATTACTTAGAACATTAAACAGTATGCTAAGATGGTACTTACTCAATGAAATCTTTGATTTCTTCATAATTATTTAGAATGTAGAAGTGTGTCTTGGATAGCTCATTCACATTTATAAATTCATATCTTCTTCTACTAATGGGTCGAATCATTTATTTAAATATAGACAGCATTGGTTCATTATCACCCCATTCATGATCTGCATTACGATCTATATGATTGAATTTTGTTTCGATATTATCAAGATACATCGAGCAGAATATGACACACTCTGTAGCTATGTATGCTTCCGCTATAGACTCTTCAGGCCATGATTTATTGCGCATATATTTTTTTAGGATATGCAAGAATCTGTAAATAAAAATAAATTTAAATTTTAAAAATATATTTATATCTTTTAACTAATATGATAAAGTGCGTACAACTTTTTTACCTTTCAGTAGGATACATCCACCGATAATATATCGGTCTGACCAAAAGAGCTTCCTTTGGAAGATGAATAGCCAGATGCACCATAATATCAAAAAATGATGGTGAATTTTTTTTCTAACTTATAAAAATGAGTACAATATCCTTCTCAAATTTTTTAATTAAGTTAATCTTCAATTTTCGACAATACAGTTCTCGGAAGAACACTCTCAACTCAATCAATGCAGTTTGAACATTACCACCCAAATAGCCACGCACGACCATAGGAAGCAAGTGTTGCATCATTATAGAGTCACGACTTTTTATATCAGAGATATTGTCGTCATTGTTCCTAACACACCGTGATACATTTGAAGCGTATGCGTCAGAAAACTTTACAGTTATGAACAATCCACAAAAACTCTTCTTTTTCTTGCCAAACAGTGAATAACATGCAGATAACATAAAAAATCTATCATCTCGACGAACTAAATGCAACTCCGATTGGATTCTCATTTTCTGCAAATCAAGACAAACATTTGTACTATCTTTTATTTTTTCTGAAATATTCAATATAGTACCGATGATATTATCATAAATATTCTTCTCAATGTGCATTACATGCAGATTATGACGAAGTAGTAGTTGCTCTAATATGGTAGTTTGAAAAAATACTTCACTTCGTCCAATTCAGCTCAGTTTCAATACGCTTCTACTTGTGAGTATCCGATATTTTTCTAAATTAGACGTTTTCAATGACTTCAAGTTGTTATAAAACTTTTGTTCCACTTAACTCCTTAGGTGGCGAACACTGGTCGGACTTACCATCAAAGTATTGGTTGTAACGGATCCTTCAAGAATGATTATCAGGTAGAAACTATTGATAACTCATGAAGTATATTTTTCGTCCATGCTTTAAATGAAGGAGGATGTATCCTTGTTATATATTGGACATGCCAGATATCCTTTGGTGCTCTACCCAGATAAGTTTTCATATGCAGAAAAATCATTTATGGTCCATAAAATCGAAGCATGCAACTTAAAATTTTTTCGACTCATAAATTATATGTCTGTACTCTATTTTCCATAGCTCCTTTAGATCATCGATTAACGATCGTAGATATACATCAATTTCATTACCTGATGCTTTCAGATCCGGAATCAACAGTGACATAAAAATAAATGGTTCTTTCATGCACTTCTAAGATGAAATATCATATACAACTAGTATCACAGGGCACATACTGTAGGAAGTACTCAAATTATCAAAGAGATTAAATTCATTTATGGCTAGACCAAGTCGGATATTGCATGGGTCACTCGCAAAGTATGGATGCTTTGTATCGAAGTCTTTCCACACTACGGAGTCGGTCGGATGGCTAAGTATGTTCTTTTCTGAAATTCGCTGCTCATGATGTCATCTCATTTCTTCTGCTATCTTTGTGGACATATACAGCCTTTGAAGTTTGAAATCAATAAAAAATATCTTAAAATCTTTTGAAGTATCTTCTTTCTTTTTTGTTATCGATTTTATACCTAGGCTCACTGCATTTCGGACATTCAATTGCCTGTTCGTTATCCTTATAAAATAATATACAGTCATTTTTGCAGGCATGTATAGGAATATAGCCAACTCTCAATTTTCGCAAGTATATTTTTGCTTCAGAATACGATTTCAGAAGTCTCTCTCCATCGGGAAGAGCTACTTTAATCAATGTCAAATTTTGGTCAAATGACTTCTGACTCCATCGGTTCATGATTTTAGTATGAAGCAATTTTATCAAAAATTCTAACTTGGAGAACTTTGTACAATTTGGATAGAGTAGCTCTCATGCATCCCTTACAAACTTTGCAAACTGTTCAGAAATCCTTCTATCTCGAGCCTGTTATTGTATTCACGATCAGAATTGCCTTCAGATGCACTCGTATTCATGCATATATTTGAACAAACATCCTGATGTAAATTATCCAATAGTTTCTTATACCATCATGTTCGACAGATTCAGCAGCATCACTATCATCTTCAGTATCATCATCGTCGTGCATAACTTCATTCGGATCACCCTCCTCATGTTATATCCAGCAAGTATACTTCTTATCCATACCATAACGTAGCAGATGCTCCTAATAAGTACTATATAACGATATAACATATTGACATATCTCTTGCAAGGACACTTTATCTGATTAGCACTGTTAGCCTTATGCCGTGCAAAGTCAATAAAATCTCGAATATCTTTTCGATATTCAGACAAAAAAATATCTCTAATATTCATCCAACTTTTGTTGATATTCATCTAACAACGAATACGAAAATCATTAACAATAAAAAAATTTTCAATAGTATTCATCCAAACCGGATCCCGATTTGGATTTCGAATCGAATCCCGACTCGAATTTCGGATCAAATCTCAATCTAGATCTGGACACAGATCATTTTATATAAAATAGCACACATTAAAGAATACAGACTGAACAGTAACACAGAAAATCTCCTTCCACCAATTTAATGAAGCTAAAATACATGATCCTATCTATTTCAAATCATTACTAACAGATGTGATCTTATCCCTTTCAGAAAAATAATAATCTTATTATTATTATTAGTTGATATTTTATTTCATTATTATAAAAATTTTGACAGCATCTCTCCATGGTTCTCCAAGTATACGACGTGAATATGGTGCCTATACACCCTATCCACCACATACTCGAAGAACAGTGAACAGATAACTGCTGAGTACCACATAATGAAATAAAATATCAACTATTAATAATAATAATATTATTATTTTTTTAAAAAACTCAAATACGGGATATCCAAGAGTCGATCTTGATCAAGATCGACTCATGAACGAAATCTACAGCTCAATACAATTTAAGTACCATCTCTTAATATACATTTAAAGATGAATTTGTAAATCATCAAAAAAGAGTAACTCTGCATTAAAATTTTTTCATCAAAAATTTTAGTAGAGTTTTCTCTAAAATAAAAATATTTTTTATATTTAATTATAATAAGTAAAAGCATACAAAATAGCATACAAAATAATTAAATTATAATAAGCAACAGCAATATGCATTGTGCTAGTGGAACAAACAAAAACTATAAATTTCAACAGTAACACTAAAAAATTTATACAATAAATATAAAATAAACTATAAGTAGTTGAGCATGCAAAATAATATTAACGTGAAATAATAGTACGAAACCTAATTTTGAGAGCCCGATGGTTTTTATTTTTTTTTAAAATATTTTTTACCTAAAATAATAAATAAATTTTTATTTTTTAAAATATTTTTTATCTAAAAATATTTTTTTTAAATATTTTTTCTCC
>NC_026007.2:67931205-67952372 GCF_000442705.2 Elaeis guineensis
CCAACTTTGTTGATATCTATCTAACAACAAATACGAAAATCATTAACAACAAAAAAATTTTCAATGGTATTCATCCGAACCGAATCTCGATCTGGATTTCGAATCGAATCCCAACTCGAATTTCGAATCAAATCTCAATCCAAATCTGGACACGGATCATTTTATATAAAATAGCATGTATTAAAGAATACAGACTAAATAGTAACACAGAAAATCTCATTCCACCAATTTAATGAAGCTAAAATGCATGATCCTATCCATTTCAAATCATTACTAACAGGTGTGATCCTATCCCTTTCAAAAAAGTAATAATCTTATTATTATTGTTGGTTGATATTTTATTTTATTATTATAAAAATTTCGATAGCATCTCTCCATGGTTTTCCAAGTATACAACGTGAATATGGTGCCTATGCATCCTATCTATCATATACTCGGAGAACAGTGAACAGATAACTGCTGAGTACCATATAATGAAATAAAATATCAACTATTAATAATAATAAAATTATTATTTTTTTAAAAAACTCAAATACGGGATATCCAAGAGTCGATCTTGATCAAGATCGACTCATGAACGAGAATCTATGGCTCAATACAATTTAAGTACCATCTCTGAACATACATTTAAAGATGAATTTATAAATCATTAAAAAAGAATAACTCTGTATTGAAATTTTTCATCAAAAATTTCAGTAGAATTTTTTCTAAAATAAAAATATTTTTTATATTTAATTATAATAAGTAAAAGCATACAAAATAGCATACAAAATAATTAAATCGTAATAAGCAACAGCAATATGCATTGTGCTAGTAAAATAAAAAAAAAATTATAAATTTCAGTAGTAACACTAAAAAATTTATACAATAAATATAAAATAAACTATAAGTAGTTAAGCATGTAAAATAATATTAACATAAAATAATAATACGAAACTTAATTTTGAGAGCTCGATGATTTTTTATTTTTTTCTAAAATATGTTTTACCTAAAAGTAATAAATAAATTTTTATTTTTTTAAATATTTTTTATCTAAAAATATTTTTTTAAAATATTTTTTCTCCTAAATGAGCTCTGGACTCGACCGCCTATGGCCCCCGCTCCAATGGTGCCGGCGCTATCACTCAACCCACGCTGCCCGAACTCGACCCCCATGACCCCCGCTCTTGTGGCACTGCCGCCATCACCCACCTCTCGTGACCCACCACCCACGGTGCCATCGCCCTCTCCAACCCCCGCAATCTGGGTCCCAACTCGGATCCTGATCAAATCCCGATCTGGATCCCAATCCGAATAAGAATCTCGATCCGGATCCCGATCTTGATTCAATTCGGATCGTAATCTAGATTATATTTTTATTAATCAAATAATAAAATATTTAATCAATATTTTATTTTTTTATTTTATTTTTTTATTTTTTTTCCTCATTTCTCTCCTCCCTTCCTCCCTCCCAGCCGTCACCCACCCCTCCCCGACTGACCACCTCCATCGGTCGACCCCCTCCCCGGCCCTGTGGTGCCGCCGACTGCCCACAGCCCTGTCCCAGTCCCCATGTCGCCCTCGAATGCCCCCTGACCCTATCTCCGCCCCCATGTCACCTTTGGCCTACCCCCTCTACCGGTCGACCCCCTCCTTGGCCTCGTGGCACCGCTGGCCGCCCACGACTCCCTCCCCACCCCCATGTTGCTCCCGGCCACCCTCCGACCCCATCCCCACCTTCATGTCGCCCCCGACCGACCCCCTCTCAGCCCCGTGGCACCGCTGGCCCCCTCCCTGCCCCGTGTCACCCTCGGCCGCCCTCTGACCCCATCCCCACCCTCATGTCACCTCTGGCTGCCCACCCCCACCCTGCAACCCCCTCCACCGACCGACCTCCTCTCCGACGCCGTGGCACCGTCGGCTGCCCACGGCCTCCCCCGCAACCCCCTCCGCCCCCGATGGCTCGATCAACCAAAAAAAAGGGTTGGAAGAACCCTTACCTTTGGCGGACGGCGGACGGCAACGGCACAGACGACGGATGGCGGTGGTGACGGGATCGCCAGCGGCAAGAGGGGTGAGAGCTCGAAGAGGGAGAGAGGAGAGGGAGAGTGGGGAGAGAGAGAGGAGAGAGAAAAGGGAAGAGAGGAGAGGAGAGGGGAGAGGAGGGAAGGAAATGCGTTTCACGCGAAGGGACGTCGAGTTGATGTACATTGAATGCAAAACTATTAGCAATAAAAATTTTTATCTGTAATACTATTATTAGTGATGAAAAATAATTTTTATCATTAATAATTTTTGTTAAAAAAAATTTTTTCCACTAAAAAATTTTTCATTCTTAAAAAATATTAATGATGAAAAAAATTTTATTATTAATAAATTTATTAGCAATAAAAATTTGATTTTTGTCGTCAATAATTTTTACTAAAAAAATTTTCACACTAAAAAAATTTTTTCACTAAAAAATTTTTTTCATTTAAAAAAATTTTTGACGATGAAAAAAAATCATCATTAATAAATTTATTAGCAATGAAAATTTGATTTTCATCGTCAATAATTTTTGTCAAAATACTAAAAAAAATTTTTCTTTTAAAAAAATTATTGGTGATAAAACAAAATTTTATCATTAATATATTTATTAGCAATAAAAATTTAATTTTCATCATCAATAATTTTTGCAAAAAAAATTTTTGACTAAATTTTTTTTTAAAAAAATTTTATCCAGAAATAAATTATTGGTGATGAAAATTTTTTTTATCATTAATAAAATTATTAGCAATGAAAATTTTATTTTCATCACTAATAAGTACCG
Organism: Elaeis guineensis; assembly: GCF_000442705.2. NCBI lineage: Eukaryota > Viridiplantae > Streptophyta > Magnoliopsida > Arecales > Arecaceae > Elaeis > Elaeis guineensis. Next base: position 67,933,994 of record NC_026007.2, read on the forward strand.
TCAAAAATATTTTTTTCTCTAATAATTTTTTTCAATTAACAAATTCTTTGTTTATAAAAATTAGTTAAAATAATATTTTTAAAACATGATTATTGATGAAAACTAAATTGACGTCACAAATATATTTTCATAAAAAAATTTATAAAAAAATTAAAAAATATTTGTGATAAAAATTAATTTTTCATCGCTAATAATTAAATATCTTTTCAATAATAATTTTATAAAAAAATAATTTTGAATTTGTTCCACCAAAAAAATTTTTCATCCAAAAAATTAATAAAAAAATAACATTAAAAAAATATTTGTTGTGAAAAGTAAAATAATTTTTTTTAATCTAAAAAATTTTTGATCTAAAAATTTTTTTTAAAATAATTTCAACAAAAAAAATTAATTTTTATTAATCAATAAAAAATTATATAAATAGTTAATTTATAATTTTTTTTAATTTTTTTTTAAAAAAAATTACGTATATAAAAAATATAATTACGATGAAAATTTAATTTACATTGCTAATAATTGTTATAAGAAGGTTTTCGACTTTCGCAATGAAATGGCATTATGGGAGATCAATAGCTTTGTAGTCTTCGATTTCTAAGGAGCTCATCTTCTTCTTGAAGTTTTCATTTCGAAAGTTGAAATTTTCATTTCAGAAGCTCGTATATTGTATGTAAAGATCGAGATTAAAAATTTGTTAGAAATTTTGTGAGCATAAAAAATCTAGTAATTAATCAGAATCAAAGCAGACCTAGGGTTGTGCAAGTTGTTTATAAATCACATACTCATATTTATGTTTTACATTGCTAGAAAAATGAGTGTTCGTATTGTTTGTCTTTCATGATTAGAACTCTTACAGAGATATATTTGAGCATCGATCGATGTGAGAAGTGCGGTACCTTTTGAGATCGTAAAGTCATACTAGAATACGCTATTTAACTATATGATTTTGCATGATAGGAGCTCCTTTCATATAGCTTAAGGTAACACTCTATCAGAAAGATTCATTAATATCATTAGTAATAGTGACAGCGATGAATAGATAAATTTTATGCGTAAATAAACGTATAGCTCATTTCATTCAAAAAGATCTATTTATTCTAATCCGTGAATATCACCCACTTGCATATGATTTTTTCATACAAAAAGTTCAGTTGGATCATAACTCATATTTATTTCTTTATCATGTAAAAGAATAAAAGATGTATACAGCTGTATAAAAAAAAATACAGTTCCTTATACAAAATTAAGAATTTAAATTTTATAAATTTTTAAAGTTTTAATTTTTTTTATATATTGATGATGAAAATATTTTCATCATAAATAAATATATTTATGATGAAAATAAAATTTTTATGTAAATAATAATTATTATGATGAAAAATTTGTTACAAATAATAAGCAACTTTTAATTTTTATATTTTTTTAATTATTTATGATGAAAATATTTTAGTCATTAATAATCAAGTATTTATGATGAAATTTTTTTCATCATAAAAAGAGCTTATTTACAATGAAAATTTTTATGACAAATAATGATCAACTTTTGATTTTTTTTAATTTTTTAATTTTTTAATTATTAGCTATGAAAATATTTCATCAGTAATAATCTTGTATTTATGATGAAATTTATTTTTCATCATAAAAAAGTTATTTATAATAAAAAATTTTCATCATGAATAATGATCAACTTTTGATTTTTTTTAATTTTTATTTTTTTAACTATTGACGATGAAAATATTTTTGTTGAAATAATCTCATATTTATGATGAAAATTTATTTTTTATCATAAAAATAGCTTATTTATGATGGAATATTTTTATCACAAATAATAATAAATTTTATTTTTTTCTAAATTTCTCATTTTTTTAACTATTAGTGGTGAAAATATTTTTATCGAGAATAATCCCTTATTTATGATGAAAATTAATTTTTTATCATAAAAAGTGATTATTTATGATGAAAAATTTTCATCATAAATAATGATTAATTTTTAATTTTTTTAATTTTTTGATTTTTTTAACTATTGGTGATGAAAATATTTTAGTCAAAAATAATCTCGTATTTATGATGAAAATTTTTTATCATAAAAGAGATTATTTATGATGAAAAATTTTCATCATAAATAATAAATAATTTTTGATTTTTTTTAAATTTTGATTATTTTTTTATCTATTTATGATGAAAATATTTTCATCATAAATAACTTTATTTATGATAATTTTTTTTCATTGTAAATACTTAATTATTTAGGATGCAATGATTTTGTTACAAATAATATGTTATTTTTAAATTTTTATTTTTTTCAAATATTGGTGATGAAAATATTTTCATTGGAAATAAATTTATTGTCGATGATTTACGTCATAAATACTTAAATTATTTATGATGAAACTATTTTCATCATAAATATTTAAAAATTTAAAATTAAAATAAATGATGAATTATTTGCAATGAAAATTTTTATTGTAAATAATTCATATTTATGATGGAATATTTTTTCATCATTAATATCTAATTATTGATGATGAAAAATTATTTTCATCATAAATATTTTATTATTTACAATGAATTTAATTTTTTATCATAAATACTGTTATTGGTGACGAAAATATTTTGTCACAAATAATTTCATCGCAAAAACTCTTTTTTCTTGTAGTGTTTTTAGAAAAGCATATCCGATGCAAAATAAAAGGTATTATGTATGATAAGTCTCCTATATAATTATGCTAAATTTAAAGTGCTGCCAGCGATTTGGTCGTCTGCACGAATTCAAACTTAAGTAGAGATTTATTGCATACACGCTTCTAACTAAATGTGAGCTTTCAATGTACAAACTTACATATATAGTTAGTTTGGATTGCATGTTATATAGTAGAAAAATTTATAAACTATTATTATCAGCTTTGTGGTATTTCTCTCCACATCTTCCTTTGCAATTTCGATTAAGTTTAGATTGGATGATAAAGATTCTACATCGATGATCTGAGCTATTGGATATGATCGAGTATCTCTAAACTATTTATATACAAAATATTATGCATTTTAGAGAACTCTAATTCTACATCAAGCAATCAAAAAGGTATTTATTTTTTCATGTTATTTAAAATATTCAATTTTTTGACCATTTGATGTATAGGCTATGAGTTCAAATTATATAATTTTTGATATATTAGCAAATTAAATATAGTAGACCACATCTAATAGTTTAGATCATCAAAAAAAATATGTGAGGCTACAAACACACATGGTCAATTCCATGTTATTTTTTCCATGAATGTCTCTCTATGTATATATATACACATACAAACACATATACCAAACTTTCATGGAATCCAAAACCAAAAAATGGCAAGGTGAGGAATCAGCCTTTACAAGCTTTAGGGAGGCATCCTGCTCAGCTCACTTTGTAGGATCACATGGAATCAACCATGTCCATGTTCAATCAAGGACATGTGTCCTTAGCCAGAAGCAATAGATCCTTCTTTCATCTACACCCAGCATGGCTCCTTCCAGGCTCTGAAGAGGCATCCGCTCACTTTGTAGCACCACATGGAATTGACCATGTTCGATCAAAGACATGTGTCCTCAGCCAGACTCAATAGATCTCTCTTTCATCTACACCCAGCATTGCTATCTCTTGGAATATCAGGAAAAGAGGACCCAGGTCGACTTTCATTAACAAGGCTAGACATCAAACGGTTGCTTGTTCAAGAAAGCTGCTCCCTTCTAATCTCTTGGCAAGTTATCGTCCAACCTTTAACGAGCTTGCATCTTTGCTTCATTTCTATTTTTTTGAGTGCAAAGCCATGTCTTGTTTAATATATCAATGGTGACCTCCTTCTCTGAGGCTTTTGTAATGTCTTCTACTTGGGTTTTACCCTTGCACACTTTTGCCAGCGGCATTGCAAACTTCACGACGTCAATATCCTCGCCATTAATTATTTTGCATGCTTTGATATTGGAATCTGTCACGTGGCGCGATCTGGTTGGGACTTTAGATGAGGATTTGTTAGGGCGCTTGGAGCCAAACTCGGCAAGCCCACCATTCCCGGACCAAGATCCACCCGGCAGAAGTGCTTCTAAAATTCCTCTCCTTCATCCTCTCTCCTCGTTCCTCGCACACCCTGTCCTCAAAACCTTCTCTCTCTTCTCCTCGCAGCGTTTTATTTGTTTTGTTCTCTCTCCTCTTTGACTTTTTTTAAGCTTTTACCCTTCTTGGATTTTCCTCATTATTTTTTTTGCCTCTCTTTTTGTTGGCCTTTCTGGGATCATGGGGCGTGTTAAGCTCCAGATAAAGAGAATAGAGAACAACACCAATCGCCAGGTGACCTTCTCCAAGCGTCGCAATGGGCTCATCAAGAAAGCCTACGAGCTCTCGGTTCTTTGTGACATTGATATCGCCCTCATCATGTTCTCTCCCTCCGGGAGGCTCAGCCATTTCTCCGGCCGACGGAGGTGGGATCCGTCTTACCACCTTAATTCTCTTCTGGATTGCCAACATTTCCCCCATGAAGAATCAATACCATAATAAAAGAAAATAATTTCATTTTTTTTTTCTTGGAATTTGATGGTCTCAAAAGCTTTTGTAATTTTTCGCATTTTATTTCTCTTTTTGCAGGATCGAGGATGTGCTTGCTCGGTACATAAGTCTCCCGGAGCATGATAGGGGAGGGTGCGTTTTATAATTTCCTGTTATCAAATTAATAACTTTTTAAGAGATATTGTTAATTAACGTTGTATGTTTTGTTTGGAAATTTTTAGTTAATCATGTAAATTTGATTGATATTTTTTTCTCTTTCTTGTTTGTTATGGGTGCAGAGTTATCCAAAATCGAGATGTAAGAAGCTTCAATCTTCTCTGGATTCCCCTCTGTTTTTTTCTAAGGAAATTTAAACATGTTTGCGATGAGAGTGGCTGGTTTTTATTAAAAAATTTTGAATGCATTCTTGCAGTATTTGATCCGAACGTTAAAAATGCTCAAGTGTGAGAGCGACATGGCTGCAGAATTAGTCAAGTATGTAATATTTTCAGTTATACCAAAAACAAAACATGGTTTCTTTTGCATGCATATTGGTCTATCTGGTCATTCTAACAAGTGTGTTTGGGCTTTTGTCCCTTCCCTCAAATGATGCTCTGAATCAGTCCTGGGGCAGTGAACTCCCAGGTGGAGGTATACAACCTCTTGTTCTCCTATAGTCTCCTGTTGAATACATGTGTAATATAGCCTCATCTCCTTCTATTGAATATATGATTCTTAATTCTATTTGATCTTGCATGTAGGAACTTCAACAAGAGATTCACCGGTTTCAGCATCAGTTGCAGCTCTCTGAAGAACGCCTGAGGTAGCAACCCCAAATATGACATTTATTACATGGTTATGAATTCTGAGCTCATATAACTTATGCATGTATGTATGTCATGACTTTGTGAATTATGACAGAGTTATAACACCTTCTTTTTTTTCTTTTTTCGTTGTTGTAATCTGAGCAGATTTTTTGAGCCAGACCCCCTCAGCATCACTTCTATGGATGAGCTTGAATCATGTGAGAAATTTCTCATGGAGGCCTTAAGGCGGTGGCAGAGAGAAAGGTAGGTCCATATATATATACATACACACACATATATACATAAAACATACATATATACATTGATGTATACATACATATATGCATGTATGTGTATATGTATACATATGTTTGTGTGCACATGACATACAAATAAGTTGAAGAAATTAAAAAGTGTTATACATTATAGTCTTTCATTTACGATTAACTTTCCTTTAACCAACCTCCTTTGATGCGAGAAGAATCAAAATGCTGCAAAATGAAACAATCAGTCTTTCATTTCCCTTTTTGCTTCCTAATTTGTTAAACTTCATCAGCTCACATTGCCACATCTATTAACAGAAAAGTGTCATGTAACCAAAATATAATGTCCTGGTAATTTTCCTGAAAAACTTTGTCAGGAAAATCACCCATTTTCAAATATTCAAAATAGATTATTACTATATATATTCACGCACATATACACACATACATACATACATATACACAAACATACACACACACACACACACACACACACACACACCACGCATACAAGTAGATATCTTCTAAAAGTAAGTGTAATAAGTGTCACACATCAAGGTAGGATACGGTTGATGGTTATGCTTCTTAAGCAATTACCAAGTGTTATATTCTATTTGACTTGGTTTTATTTCTTTCATTGTAGAAGTATTTGCTGAGTAACCATCTGCCCTCGTACGACCCTTCAACATCCAGCATGCAGGTACATAATGTAAAGTATCACACATAACAGCAAATAAATTTTGAAACAACCCTTGTTTGACACGTACCCAATGACGTATTCGTTCGCCCTGTGCTGCATTCATTACGTGTCATGCGGCCATTCGCTTTAAAGGCAGAGATGTTATTCCATTGACGGTAAAACCTTTATGACTCGCAGATGTACCTGCAGTCGCAACAAGAACCGATGCCCAATGCGTTCGGGAGCGAGGTGGTCCAGTGGGTCCCAGGAACAACACCCAATCCTGGTCATCCGATCTTCATCGGTTCCGACCCTCTCATGTCCCTCAGGTACATCCTACCGGCCCCTTCCCTTCTCTTAAATCGCCGATTTTTTCGGATTTAATGGGCTGGATTCGTTCGGCGTGCGGTCAGGGATCCCGGCATCTACGGGCCAATCTCTTCGGGCGCGGGCCTACCGGTGGACACGCGCCTGGGGAGCTGCCACATCAGCAATCAGAACGATACGTGGCATCAAGCATACACATCAACTGAGCTCCTTTCGGCCCTCATCCCATCTGCCCCTTTCCCTCTCATCCAGGTATAATCCCATCAGACGATCAAGATGGGCTAATAATTCATCACATTTGAAAATTGCACCCTCGCATGAGGTAATTACACTTTGATCATCATTGCTCATAAGATTTACATTATTATGTCTTATGATATGCTAGCATCCGATGGCACCAACGGATTTGTCTCCGATGGTGCCCCCGGCTGAGCAAGCGAAGGCCCAAGCAAGTTGCCCACACATGCCAGGAGACGAGCATGGTACATGTGCTACAACATATGAAAACAATCCATCATCGGTGAATGTAGGTTGATTTCATCTATCCGATGAGTAAACCCACAATTGTTCATCAACCCCTTTCATAGTTCGAGTGAGCCATTGGGAGATTGGTATATGTTGTGTATTAGGGAGAGAGCTTTGGAAGGGTCACTTGGAGTTCTCTCTTGACAAGATCTGTATTTAGGGAAATGAATTATGAAAGGTGGAGAAGAGGGATTGGGTATAAAAGAACATGGAGGTTGTAATTTATGAAAGTTGTAATAACCCTATTTGGCTGCTTCACTTGGTGGTTAAATTTGGTTCATCCACTTTACTTATTCTGTTCATTTGAAAAGTGTTATGCGATTTTAAATGGAAAAATAGATAGCTACGATTTTAATGTATAGTTAGCCATGTTAGATTATTAATAATTTTTTTTCATGAGTGAATGATTACTCAAATTATTTTGTAAAGTAAAAGATGTATTTAGCCAACTAGCAATAATTGGTCGTTCGCTCTATTAATACTCTTCTTTTATGTGGTTGTGGATGAATGTTTGCCTCTCCTATTTTTTTGGTTGTTGTTGATGAATGTTTGCCTTGCTTCAATTGCTACTACCATTATGTGTTGTTGAGCATCTAAGTAGCCATTTTGCAAGATATGCCTCGTTGGCGAGCATGGTGGCAGTGGATCCCACTTTATGCTCATAAATATTCCAATACAAATTACTCGGGAGACTTAACTTACTTCTGCCTAAGTTTTGGAAGGCCATTTAAAGTGATATAAAGAGTTTTCAAAATTTGGGGCTTCCTTGGCCTCCCCGGCTTCTATTTAGCTTTGCCCTAGAAAAAGCAAAGGATTAGGGTCTAGGGCTGACATTGGATTGGATACAAATCAAATGTTAGTATAATAGGATGCAAAAATTATATCTATATCTGTTTTAAACAAATATGGATATATACATGCATATTGGATATGAAAGTATAGATATAAAAATAGATATTAGCGATTTATTAATTTATGATTATAAAATCAAAAAAATTACTAAATGAAAGGTAAATCAAATTAATAGCATATGAATACAACATTGATTTTTCTTAAAAGTTCATATATACTATATAAAATTAAATAAAATTATAAATAAAATCGAATATTTGGATATAGATCAAATGGTTATCTATTCGTATCTGTATCCATTTTTGAATGACGGATATGGATGTAGATACACATATTAGTTAATATTGCTACATCTCTCCGATGAGTTCGATGTGTTAAGGTAGTTAGAATCGACTGCCTTGCTGGAGTAGGGCAAGTACTAGTATAGACTTCGATCATCTACAAAGAAAATCTGCTCATATCGAAGAAGGAGATGGTGGGTTCTCCGATAGGAGACCTCTAATGCTTAGGTTAGAGAGTGTCGAAGAGAAGAATAGTGAAGAAAGATAATAAGTGTATTGAGAGTGTGTCGAGAATCCTCCATTTTTTTATTTTTTTTTTAATAAAAAATTTGTTAGGCCGTTAGCAGTCTTTCTGACTGGAGTAATGGGTTGTTGGCAGGTGTCAGCAATTGGTTATGGTTGTCTGCAATTGGTTACAAAGCCAGTTATCCACGTATGGATAGCAGCACTATTATAACTAAATATCAACTCATCATCATCTCCGCGCGAGTAGTTTTCCGTTGTTCTCAACTGTAGCATAGTTCATAAAACGTAGTATAACTAGTAAAAAAAAGGACGGAGATAAGATGAGATCGGCCGAAAGTTGATGATGCAAACTTCATCCAAGGTCCGACCTTATGTGGTCCACATCATAATGTCAAGTGTCTGCTATATCTTCAATGGTTGGACACATCAGTAGATAGATCAAATTTATTCAAAAGTTAAATATTCAAATCTCTATCCATATCCAGATAGATTTGGATATGAAAATATGTTGAACGGATGTTATCCTGCACGGTTGGGTCACCTGTTCAGGTGGAATCCAGGTTGCTGAGAGATTGCGTTCATGTATCTAGCGTTTGCTAGATTGGCTCGAAAGATGGAAGTACGAAGCAGAGATGGCCAATGAATTTATTTGGTTCTCTTCCTCGTGCGTGGTAGATATAAAAAGGGGTAAATAATTCTCACGGTCACATCTCTATTGTTCTTATTCTGATTTTTGGTGCTATGTCTTCTCTGTTTATGTTACTTTTCTTCTTCCGATGGAGCGCGGCCTGAGACCTGCAACACTTAGGTGGCACAAGCAACAGCCGCTGGAAAACATAGGGTACATAACGTTGCTCTACCGACTCTTGGCAGTAAAGCTTTGATCTATGGAAACAGCTCCTTGAGGTGATCTATAAGCAATTGCAACTATGCTGGAGTCGTGAGACATAGCAATAGCCTCAACTAAACCTTGTCATAAATATTTCCGGGCCACTTGTGTTAGTACCATCATATGAAGATCCTATATTAAGGTCATATGATATATGCTTCAAACGAGGTCATCTAACTTGAGGATTGTTTGACCTAGATTGGATCAGATATATATTTTGTTGGATGTTGCTAGTACCTAAGCAAACAAGATCACCATTAAGGAGATGTTTAGTTCGCAACTGGAATCAAAATTGAAATGAAAATCAGAATGGATTGAAATTAGAATTGGAATGATCGTAAAAAATTATTCATTCATATTGAAAAATGTTTGATATATATACATCGGATACAAATCATTAATCATAAAATTAAGTAATTAAATAAGAAAGCTTATCCAATTTTTCTAAACAAATTATTGACCTAATGAATCCTAATAAATTACAGCCATATATACACAAGATCATAAATAGACAAGATTTGATATTTGAAATTTATAATTTGAAATTTGAAATATCACAATATAGTCGAAGATGATGATGTTTCCTACGTACACATATCAAATATCACAATATATTGTGATATTTTAAATTTTAAATATCAAATCTTGTCTATTTATGATCTTATGTTTTTTTTGGCTGTAACTTATTAGGATTGATTGGGTCAACAATTTGTTTAGAAAAATTAGATTAGCTTCCTTATTCAATTACTTGATTTTAGGATTGATGGTTTGTATCTTATGTATATATATCAAACATCTTGTACATATTTTTCAATATGAATGAAAAAGCTTTTACAATATTATTTTTTTAGAATTGAGATACAAATTAAAATAAAAATTTGAATCTTTAGACAAAAGTAGAGATTAAGTTTTAGATAAATTAGATTATTCTCATTTCATCTTGAAATCGGAATGGGAATGAAATTTCTCCTAACCAAACCGTCGGAGTCACCCATATCCATTCCGATTCGAGACTCTAATTTTCTCCAACCAAATACCCCTAAGCTCAAGAGAGTGTGGGCATTGACTGAGAAACTAACTCCACTAATTATGTTTTAGTAACCTAAAAGTCTCACTCAAAAGGTCATTCAACTGGTTTATCGGGATCATGAAGTGTGCCACATATAATGAAGCCAAGGAAACCTAAAACTCACCTAAAGTGATTTTGAGTAAGGTTTTTGAGGATTTGTGTTCTTCCTGTCACTTAGAATATGATAATACTCATACTATACTCACGGTAAGTTCATATTATTCTCATGATTATTAATTATTTAGAAAGTATAGAGAGGTTGCTTGCAATTCTTTGTTTGTTGGCTGGTTTTCTAACGAGTTTATCAAAAAAGCTGGGAATATAGAGTTCAAACCAGCATTCTCTGCGATCTAGGCACCACTCCACCTGACATCCAAAACCAAGACGTAAAAATAACATGAAAAAGAGAATCTCGTATTATAATGGCTACAGATGTTAATTTTGAGTCCCCAGCTATTTTGCTTAAAGAAAAAAAAAAAATATATTCACGGTCCCTAAACTAAATCAGATTTTTTAAATGATCTCTAAACTATAAAAATCAAAATTTGAGTCCTCAAAGTTTCTGAATCATTTTAATATTACCTCCGAGTAGATTTCGAATATTTTTTTCATCAAAAATCTAATGTAGCAAAATTCGATGCAGATATGGCAAAATCCGATACAGACGTGATAAAAAATAAAATTTTATTATTATTTTTAAATTTTTTAGTTTTTCTTCTTTTTTTACTCGCGCACAAATCGCAAAGCAATCAAAAAAAAAAATGAAGAAGACTTCTTTGTGTCCCCTCCTTCCTCCCGACCGATCCCTCCCGCCGCACCCCGCCCGTCCCACCGCACCCCCTCTGATCGCACCCCCGCTCGCCTCGGCATCGGTGGGTTGTGCGCTGGTGCCCCCTGGCCCCGCTCCACCCCCACGTTCCCCTACGGTTCCACTCTCCGGCGCACCCCCCCCACCCCGTCACTGTCAGTGGATTCTATGCCCCCCCCACCCAGCCACCAGCTCAACAGGGTGGGAGGCTTAATGCGACGGAATAGGGAAGCTTAGACGATCACTTGGCTTTTGTGTTGGATATTTTTTTTTTTATTATTTTTTTATTTTCAAAAATCTATGGAAGGAAAGCATCTAAGAGAGGTCGGAGGAGAAGGCCGACGTCGGTGACAATGGGGAGGAGTACGACTCCGCAGAATGGAAGGAGGTAATGGCGAGGAGAGCAGGGATGGACAGGAGGGGGTGGGGAAAGGAGATGCACGGCGAGGGGGCAAGAGCCGGGGGCTTTTTGCCGATTGGAGATGTTGGCAGCGGGAAGGGCGCTCGACGGGAGGCGAGGGAGGAGAAAGGGGGCGCGGTGGAGGGCGAGGGGTGGCCGATCTAGAGGCAGGACAGGGTATGGCGCACAACCCACCAGCGTCGGAGCGACGGGGGTGCACTAGGGTGGGACAGAAGCCCTGGGCATCGGAGAGGGGGGCCGGAGGGGCGGGTCGGTGGGGGGTGCGCAGGTGGCGAGCCAATGAAGGGGCGAAACAGAGAGAAGAAAAAGAAAAAAAAATCAAAAATAATAATAAAATATTATTTTTTATCATGTTTGCATCGGATTTTGCCACATCAGCATTAAATTTTGCCACATCAGATTTCTGATGAGAGAAAATGGCCGGAATCTATCGTGGGGATAACATTAAAATGATTGAAAAGTTCGAAGACTAAAATTTAAATTTTTGTAGTTTAAGAACTATTTAAAAAAAATTGATTTAGTTTAGGAACTATCAACATAATTTATTTAAGAAAAAAAAAGAGATACTAATTTTGCTCTTAGCCATAAAATTAGTACAACTATTTTATGGACAGAAGCAAAACGAATTGCAACATGTCTAGGTATTCCACGACGACCCAAATTTCTTAATTCCCATGCGAGGCAAAAGCTTATGTGAACCAAGCCGGGTAAAGTCTAAATTGTCTCATTCGAGCTTGACCTTTTTTCATGGGTGTAGTTAATAATATTATGGTGTGGTAATTATTGTAATGTGGAGTAGGCCAACAGGAGTTTTTTCAAATGCAACATGGTGAATGAGGGATGACACAGAGTTAGGTGGCACAGTATAAAGCTGTATTTTTTTTCTGTAGAAAGTACAAATCTATACTTTCAACCATGTATCTCTTGCAGTACATGGGTATAGTACAAGATATCAAGTAACCACCAGGTTCAGTATAAATGAAGTCCAATGTTGTACCAAAAACAGGTGCTATAGAATTAGAAGAGATGGTCGCCTAGAGAAGTGTTCATCATGGATGGAAGAAGCCTGGACGGTAGGAAATCTCTCTCCCCCTCCCTCGCTGGACTGGGATTTGATCAGAGTATCATCACTGACCATATATCCTAGATCAGAATATTTTCATTTTTTAGGAATTATATATGGAGGATTTCGAATGTTATCGACCCTCATGCTTTCTTCTTTTTCGATCATTTTCTTGGTTGCTTCAATAGGACCTGAGGTACCAGCAATCATTTCGTTATATATAATGATTTCAGAAGAAATATCCAGATCAAATACTTGAGGTAACACCCCCCATGTTTTGAATCTAGAACTTGGGCTCTAGCTCAATTACACACCTTCATGCTTCTTTCATAAGCTCCTCTGTCAACCTTTCTAAAGTTACCTTCCCAAAGAGCAATGGACCAGAAAAATCATATAATCATAGCTCAAGCCTTCTCTTTGCTGATAAGACCATATGTTTACAATGCCAGCAAATGATATTTCTGTTCCTATCAACTGAAAAATTTATTATCGAAAATATGACTGTACCTAAAGTAACTTGATCTGGACTGGTTGTAAGGCTACATTGTGGATGTAGTAACCTCTCTCTTATTTTTTTCAGAGAAAGGGAAGGGGTAGCCACCTTCACTTGAGGTTCAAAGTTGGATGGTCCACATAAACTTATTAGAATTTTTTCTAGCTATAGGCTGCCACTGATTGGATTTTTCCATTGCAAAAAACAGGTTGGATGGTAGACCGATAATGCCTAATTAATTTAATGTGATTCATACAGCCTTAGGGGCTAGGTCCATCGATCTTGGTAATTACCTTAAGTGTGATTTGAAAGGTGTGAGCCTATGTTAAAGATAGGGCTGGTTTATAAGAGGGTCCAAAATTAAAATTAACCCTAGGACTAGGTTTCCCCCTCTATCCCAAATACCATGGTCTATATAAGTGACCATTGGTGGTGATTTGCTCCATCAAGAGAAACAATACAGAAATTGAGGAGGAAGATAAAATTCATAGTCTAGATGCATGTATCATCATGCGTTTCCCTAACTATCGTTTGGTTTCTTTCTTTCTGTTTGTGGTTGCAGGCTATCTTAGATTTTATCAAAGACAAGGATGAATATAGTAAGTTCTTCTACATGTTTGTATAAATTTTTGATGTTCTATGTTTCGATATTGTATTGTTCGAGGAAAGATAAGGAAAATAGATAATGCTAGATTTCATTATAATTCTCGGATAAGAGAACAACCACATGTTCCTTTTAACAACGGTTAAACTTCAGAAAAGAGAGAACCCACATGGCATATGAAAGCTAGATGGTCATACAAAGCAACCATGTATATTGTGTATTCAGGAGTGATACTTCATGGAACCAAACACCATCATCTTTCTATCATCACATCCCAAGGGATTATCCAATGTCTAATAGTATCCAAGGGACAAAATAAGATAAAGAGAAAAGCAAAGAAATATATATGACATCCAAATTTAAAAATGATAATAATAGTAGTAGTAGTAATAGCGATAAAACCCTCAAGGCTTTAGATTTTGGAATCACCACAGCCCATGATGGCTGTGGGCAGCTTCCCAAGCTTGTCCACACCCTCTTCAAAAACAACCCCATACCCATGAAGAAATGTGACTCAATGTGACAGTGGAAAGCCCACACTCCAGGGTTATTGGCTTGGAACCTCAGAGCCGTCCAGCCATAGGGGTGCAGTGGCACCGTGTTCTTCATAATTGGGTCCACCAAATTGTACCTCTTTGGATCGGTCTCTGGATCAAACTTCCCCCTTCCATAGCCCAACACCCAGAAGTCATGTCCATGCAGATGCCATGGGTGCGTCTGGTGTTATTTTGCATCATGTTTGCATTCTGTAAGATCACATCCACCGTTGAATTGAACACCAACTGATAGATCGAAGTGCTTGCCGTTGCATTTTGATTCTTCTGGACCTCATAAATATTGTAATTCTTGTAGTCATAAGTCTCTGGTGCTGGTTTTTGATCGAAAGCATGGAGCATTCTCTTCTCGAGTGCGATGAGGTATGGTGTAGGGAGTAAATGCAAGGAGACATTATTGACAGCCCACTTAACATAGCCATCAATGAAATTTTGGGTGTTCAGCAATATGATCATGCGATCGGAGGACATCAGAGGAGGTTGGATGTAATCAGGATGCGATCGGATGGCGACACTTTGATTGAATCTGTACATGGTGTCATTCCAAAGTGGACCAGTTGGCGGGATGGTTGGAGGGAGCCTTCTAGGATGGTTTGGGTAGTAGTTGAGAATGGCAATGCCAGTAGTGGTGTTCGGTTTCCGGCTAACAACATTGACAGCAGCCCAGTAGTTACGGGAGGGGTCTTGGTCAGCCTTTAAAAGCACAGAATAGGTCTCACCTGAGTAGATATTTAAGTTCTTCACTACAAAGGCTTCACATAGTAACCATCCGCTTCAACAACTGTCAAATTGTGTCCCTGGCATGATCATAACAGCAATAGTAGCATTAGTTAAGGATCATTATTTTCGTTATTATCGCAGCTCTATACACCACAGTCTTGTTCTATATAATTATAGTTTGATATCAGTGCATATTCTTTCTTATCAGATGTTGACAGTATTGAAAAGATTAGCCTATAGCACTTCTATGTTTATATTCAAATAACGTGGTTTGAATAAGGGATTCTTTTTTTTTTTAAAAAAAATATTGATGATTTTACCTCAACTTCAAAATTTAGAGTTGAAAGAGAGGCGATGCTTGCGATCCGAAGACGATATGTTTTGCCAGGGATGACTGTTAACACATAAGGCGAACACTCGGGATTGGTTGCATTGCAAACCCCGCTTCCTATCTTGGAGCAGTCGAATTTTCCCCTTCCATTGATCAAAAGTGACTGAAAGATCAAGAAGATCCCACTTAGTGCAACCTTCAGAGGGGTCTAAGAAAGTACCATTACATTCTTTTGTTCTGAATTGTTGAAACACAAGACATTGGAACGCAGAAGCTTCCTATAAAATAGAAGACTTCTTTGCTCCAAAAGGAAGGGGAACACAGAAGTTGCCATATATACCTGAGGCTCTCCAACCCAAGCGAAGGGTTTTGAGCCCAGGCCAACAGCCTGTTCATAGGTGCTCTGGTGCCACCAGTCATTAAGGATAATGCTCCGGTCATAATCATAGATGAACGGCTCGACAACACCAGTAGGGGGCGAAACTTGAATAAGACCGTAGAGTCCAGCGGACCTTTGCAGCTGATAGTGTGCATGGTACATGTAAGTCCCGGGCTGGGATTTCAGCAAAAGATAGATGGGTTAGTTTCTATTGAATTTTCGTTTCATTATCTGTGCTGAAGTGTGTTTTTCTATTGAATTTTAGTTCCAACTCTACAAACTTACTCGATCAACAACAAATCTGTAAGTAAAGGTATCTCGAGGCACAATCGGACACTGTGTCACACCCTCTGCGCCATCAAACCATGGAGTGCCAATCTATGAAAGAAAGCAATAATTATTATAGCAATAGAAATGTTGGGTAATTTCCATTCCTATCTCTAGAGGGCTACGAGTTGGAGGAAGATCAAAAAAAAATAATAATAATAACTAATAAATTTTATCCTGCTTCTAGTTAGAATTAAAATAAAAAGTTAAAAAATCAATGTTATATTTTCTAATATTTGATATCCACAATGCTATGATGTGGTGCTTCCACTGTTAGGAAAGCTAGAGAGAGAGAGATTATTGGTTGGACCAAATCCACCAGCTTAGCAGTGGATCAGTCCAACCATAAACCAACATGCATCTACGGAAAGCAAGATAAGAAGCAAAAAAGAGAAATTATTGGTTAGAACGGTTCTACCTTGTGGATCTTGCACTATCTAATAATAGACCAATACATCATCAATTATTGAAAAAAAGATGCTTTGTTATCCAAGCTTGAATGATAATTTTAAATGAAAAAAATTTCAATGTTAAGTATAGCTGGCCAGTTGATAACTTGTGCTATTTTGAATAGAAAAAGATTTATATTTTTGAATGATGTACTGATTTGTTATTTAATGATATAAAGTATATGTGGTAGAATAATTTTAACTAATAATTTTTCAACAAAAGTGGAATGGTGGATCAATCGATAAATTTATATTGTCTACGATTCAAAATGAAATAAAGAGAAGATGTTAGAATAGGCCTGATACCACAAGTTGGCAAACTTGCTAAGTTCTGTACGTATCGGTACCTGCCTAATCCCATGCCAATGAATGGCTAAATTCTCGGTAAGCAACGCATTCTTGACATCGATGACCACAGTGTCTCCCTGCTCGGCAGTGATGGTGGGCCAGGTGTTCTCCCATTGATGGTGATTACCAACTTCTGGAAGCAATCTGGGGACTTGAATTGGTACGCCACCTCCCATTTTTGATAGTGGATTTTAGCTCGAACGGAGCCAATGGTGGCAGAGACGATGAAGAGGAACAACAGCGGCAGCTTGGCTGCCAACGCAACGCCGCCGGGCCACATATCTTCGACCAAGAAAGTCTTCACTCCGGCTCCGAGAGCACTCTCACCCCAAAAGTTCTTGGATCTATCGAGGGGGATGTGAATTTAAACTGCAATGTTCCAATCTCAGAAGGTGTTCGTTTTTATAACTTGCTCTGTAGCATTTTCTTAATGAACTGGACTGGACCCCGGTCCAATCTCTCTCTCAAAAAAAAAAAAAAAAAAAGAAAAAATCTTGGTCATATAGAAAGAACACGTCAAGTAGGTGGGTAAATAGAAGTTTCGCATGAATGGTTATCAAAATTTTTAAAAAGAAATTTCTTATGAACGCTATAGATTTTTTTTTTTTTATTCAAGCTTATCCTTTTTTTTTAATGGCAAAAAGGAAAGAATGCTCAATGAGGCCGCAATTACAAAAGTCCCATACAATCAATTTGTAGCAATAAAGATAACTTTGCATGCATACCATCATTTGAGGAAATACTATAATTAAAATATCTACTTATCAGCCAATCCACAGGAAAATTAGATTCGCTAAACAAATGATTAGTAGTGAAGAAATCCAAAGATGTAGATAGACGGAGGATAACAAGAAAATCAATTAATGACAATATTAGAGTCACCATCCAGCAAAATACTTCTGCAATGTACAGTGAAGATTGTAGTTCTAAACCCTTTCTATCCGGCTCTTTACTCAATCATAAGAATATAAGTAGCTCAAAATCGCCTAATAGCGGCAAAGATAAATTGAACATAATTATCTCAAATGAGAAATCGAAGTTGATCTTCAAAGTCCTTAGGAATGGAGGTATCCAATGAACCTGTAAAGGAAAGGAAGAGGAGCCACTGAAGCGATCAAACATGGACATCAACCAGGTACACGTATCATCTCGGGGATGCATAAGGGTTCAAGTCTAGTGATAATATCTCTCATTTCAATTCTCGATCAATAAACTCTTGCTTTCACGAGATATAGCCTGCTTGGGAATTAAAGGAGATGGGTATAGGTAGCAGGTGGATTTAGATCTCATGCCAAAAAAAAAAAAAACATTGATTATAATCAACTTATATACTTAGCTATAAACCACAATTAAGGGGACTTTGTTACATGTCTTCAATCCATTTGACTATGCTAAATATGGATAGATGAAAAAGTTTTATTTTGTTATT